>NC_141873.1:455494829-455797860 GCF_056163025.1 Triticum urartu
TCGGTCAAACCGCATAACAACATACGTTGTTCCCTTTGTCATTGGTAGGTTACTTGCCCGAGATTCGATCATCGGTATCTTAATACCTAGTTCAATCTCGTTACCGGCAAGTCTCTTTACTCATTCCATAATGCATCATCCCGCAACTAACTCATTAGTTACATTGCTTGCAAGGCTTATGGTGATGTGCATTACCGAGAGGGCCCAGAGATACCTCTTTGACAATCGGAGTGACAAATCCTAATCTTGATCTATGCCAACTCAACAAATACCATCGGAGACACCTGTAGAGCACCTTTATAATCACCCAGTTAAGTTGTGACATTTGGTAGCACAAAGTGTTCCTCCGGTATTTGGGAGTTGCATGATCTCATAGTCATAGGAACATGTATAGTTATGGAGAAAGCAATAGCAACAAACTAAACGATCATCGTGCTAAGCCAACAGATGGGTCAAGTCAATCACATCATTCTCTAATGATGTGATCCCGTTAATCAAATGACAACTCATGTCTATGGTTAGGAAACATAACCATCATTGATTCAACGAGCTAGTCAAGTAGAGGCAAACTAGTGACAATCTGTTTGTCTATGTATTCACACATGTATTAAGTTTCCGGTTAATACAATTCTAGCATGAATAATAAACATTTATCATGATATAAGGAAATATAAACAACAACTTTATTATTGCCTCTGGGGCATATTTCCTTCAGTCTCCCACTTGCACTAGAGTCAATAATCTAGTTCACATCTTTATGGGATTAGTTCACATCTCCATGTGACTAATACCCAAAGGGTTTACTAGAGTCAATAATCTAGTTCACATTGCTATGTGATTAACACTCAAAGAGTGATCATTGATAACCCACAAGTATAGGGGATCGCAACAGTTTTCGAGGGTAGAGTATTCAACCCAAATTTATTGATTCGACATAAAGGGAGCCAAAGAATATTCTCAAGTATTAGCAGCTGAGTTGTCAATTCAACCACACCTGGAAACTTAATATCTGCAGCAAGTGTTTAGTAGCAAAGTAATATGATAGTAGTGGTAACGATAGCAAAAGGTAACGGTAGCAAAAGTAATGTTTTTGGTATTTTGTAGTGATGATAACAATAGCAACGGAAAAGTAAATAAGCGAAGAACAATATGTGAAAAGCTCGTAGGCATTGGATCGGTGATAGAGAATTATGCCGGATGTGGTTCATCATGTAACAGTCATAACCTAGGGTGACACAGAACTAGCTCCAATTCATCAATGTAATGTAGGCATGTATTCCAAATATAGTCATACGTGCTTATGGAAAAGAACTTGCATGACATCTTTTGTCCTACCCTCCCGTGGCAGCGGGGTCCTATTGGAAACTAAGGGATATTAAGGCCTCCTTTTAATAGAGTACCGGAACAAAGCATTAACACATAGTGAATACATGAACTCCTCAAACCACGATCATCACCGGTAAGTATCCCGATTATTGTCACTTCGGGGTTAACGGATCATAACACATAATCGGTGACTATAGACTTAGAAGATAGGATCAAGAACTCTCATATATTGATGAAAACATAAGAGGTTCAGATCTGAAATCATGGCACTCGGGCCCTAGTGACAAGCATTAAGCATAGCAAAGTCATAGCAACATCAATCTCAGAACATAGTGGATACTAGGGATCAAACCCTAACAAAACTAACTCGATTACATGATAAATCTCATCCAACCCATCACTGTCCAGCAAGCCTACGATGGAATTACTCACGCACGGCGGTGAGCATCATGAAATTGGTGATGGAGGATGGTTGATGATGACGACGGCGACGGATTTCCCTGACGTATTTCCAGAGGAGTTGCCAGGCATGCCACCGGATAGAGACATTGAGTTTTTGACTGAGCTTTTGCCAGGCACAGGGCCAATATCTAAGAGACCATACAGGATGCCCGCAAAGGATTTGGAGGAGATTAAGAAGCAGATTAAGGAGTTACTGGATAAAGGTTATATTCGCCCAAGTTCTTCGCCTTGGGGATCGCCAGTACTTCTGGTGGAGAAAAAGGAGGGATCGTTAAGGATGGTTATTGATTATCGAGGATTGAATGAAGTAACAATCAAGAATAAGTACCCACTACCGATGATCAATGATCTGTTTGATTGATTGCAAGGAGCTAATGTATTTTCCAAGATCGATCTGCGATCCGGATACCATCAGTTGAAGATTCGAGAGCAGGATATACCTAAGACGGCTTTTACTACCAGGTATGGGCTGTATGAGTATACTGTTATGTCATTTGGTCTGACTAACGCATCTGCCTATTTTATGAACATGATGAACAAAGTGTTTATGGAGTTTTTGGATAAGTTCGTCGTAGTGTTCATTGATTATATTCTGGTTTACTGGAAGAATGAAGAGGAGCATAAGGAACATTTGTGTTTGGTACTTGAGAAGCTCAGAGAACATCAGTTATATGCCAAGTTTAGCAAATGTGAGTTTTGGTTGAAGGAAGTTGGATTCCTCGGACACGTTATATCCGAAGAAGGTATAGCAGTAGATCCCACCAAGGTTGTCACTGTGACAAATTGGGAAGCCCCAACAACAGTTGGAGAAATCTGGAGTTTTCTTGGACTTGCAGGATACTACCGGAGATTCATTGAAAATTTCTTGAAGATTGCGAAACCTATGACAGAGTTGTTAAAGAAGGATACCAAGTTCAAATGGACCGAGGAATGTGAGGCCAGTTTCCAGGAGTTGAAGAAACGTTTGGTTACATCACCAGTGTTGATTTTGCCGGATCAGAACAAGGATTATGAGGTATATTGTGACGCTTCACGTCGAGGACTTGGAGCAGTGCTTATGCAGGAGGGAAGAGTTGTTTCATATGCCTCACGACAGCTTAAGCCTCATGAGTTGAATTATGCCACGCATGATTTGGAGTTAGCAGCCGTAGTGCATGCATTAAAGACTTGGAGACATTTTCTCATTGGAAACCATTGTGAAGTGTACACGGATCACAAGAGTTTGAAGTATATTTTCACGCAGAAGGAGCTAAATCTCAGGCAAAGGAGATGGTTGGAGCTCATCAAGGACTATGATATGAGATTGCATTATCATCCCGGAAAGGCTAACGTAGTAGCCGATGCACTGAGCCGTAAAAGCCATGTCAACACCCTAATGACGGGAGATTTACCGAAGGAGTTAGCCGAGGACCTTCGTGAGCTATGTTTGGAGATAGTTCCGAGAGGCTATGTAGCAGCATTGGAGATTCAGTCTACTTTGATGGATAAGATCAGAGAAGTTCAGAAGACTGACAAGGAGGTTGCCTGTATAAAGGAGAAGATGAGCAAGGGAAAAGTTAAAGGATTTCGTGAGGATGAGCACGATACCCTATGGTTTGAAGACCGTGTTTATGTGCCTAACGACCCGGAGATCAGGAAGTTAATTCCGCGGGAGGCCCATGATTCACCATATTCGATTCATCCAGGAAACACCAAGATGTATTTGGATTTGAAGGATACTTTCTGGTGGACCGGAATGAAGAAGGATATTGCGGAGTATGTAGCAGTTTGTGATGTATGTCAGAGAGTAAAGGCAGGGCATCAGAAGCCAGCAGGATTGCTACAGCCTTTGCCGATACCCGAATGGAAGTGGGATAAGCTAGGCATGGATTTTATTACGGGATTGCCCAGAACGTGTTCAGGCTACAACTCGATTTGGGTAGTAGTCGATCGTTTGACAAAGGTAGCTCATTTCATCCCAGTGAAGACTACCTACACCAGTGCAAAGTTGGCAAAGATATACATGACCAGGATAGTATGTCTACATGGAGTTCCGAGGAGCATTGTATCAGATAGAGGAACCCAGTTTACCTCAAAGTTCTGGAATCAGTTGCACAAAACTTTGGGTACCATGCTAGAGTTCAGCACAGCTTTTCATCCACAGACAGATGGACAGACCGAGAGAGTCAATCAGATTTTGGAGGATATGATAAGAGCTTGCGCGCTAGATTACGGATCTAGTTGGGACGATAATTTGCCATATGCAGAGTTCTCTTACAACAACAGTTATCAATCTAGTTTGAAGATGGCCCCTTTTGAAGCCTTGTATGGAAGGTGGTGCAGGACCCCATTGTCGTGGGATGAAGTTAGAGACCGCCAGTTGTTTGGACCCGATTTGATTAAGGAGTCTGAACAGAAGGTGAAATTAATTTGCGACAAGCTCAAGATATCCCAATCCAGGCAAAAGAGCTACGCAGATTCTAAATGCAAGGAGACAGTTTACGAAGTCGGAGACCGAGTTTATCTTCGAGTATCTCCACTTCGAGGAGTTAAGCGTTTTGGAGTTAAGGGAAAGTTAGTGCCACGTTTTGTAGGACCATACAAGGTTTTGGAGCGTATGGGAGAAGTAGCCTACAAATTGGAATTACCCGAAGGATTGTCAGGAGTTCACGATGTATTCCACGTTTCCCAGTTGAAGAAGTGCCACGCTGAGATGGCTGATATACCGCTGAGAGATACAGTGCCGCTAGAAGCGATTCAGTTGGACAATAATTTGACCAATGAGGAGAAACCAGTCAAGATTCTTGAGTATGCCAGCCGAGTCACCCGCAGCAAGGTTATTAAGTTTTGCAAGGTTCAGTGGAGCCACCACACCAAGGATGAAGCCACCTGGGAGCGAGAGGAAGATCTGATGAAGGACCACCCTCACCTATTTTCTAGCCAACCCGAATCTCGAGGGCGAGATTCATCTTAGTAACATCTCAAAATTTCCATTTGGAATGTTATACATTAGATCATCACTGCATATCATATTTTATTTGCCTTTGGTTTGATCCTAGAAATTCTACGCAACTCAAGGACCCTCGGAGATTTCGTTATTTTCATATTTGGGTTTTCTCAAATTTTGAAAATAGGATCGTTTGATTTTATTTATTTTATCTTCAATTATTTCTATTATAAAAATATGAGAGAGGGAATAAAATGACTTTCCCAAAATAAAGAAATATTGAGGATTTAATGATACAATCAAATAAGATTTTATTTTGGAGTTATTTGCTATTTTATTTGAATTTAGGAAAAATGCGCATTTTTCAAAATTGCATTTAGGCCCCAAATAAATGTTCATCCTGTTCGGCTTGATTTTAGAAGTCGGAGAAAATATATTTCAGGATTTTTAGAGTCCATTTAGTATTTATTTTATTTGTATTTCTGCGCGTAATTATTAAAAAAAACACGCAGCCGACTTAGGGCCGGTTTCGGCCAGGACTCTTCGGGCCGGCCTTTATAAGGAGCCAACCCCGATCCCGTTAAGCCCCCAAACCCTAGCCGCCCGACCCTGCCGCCTCTAGCGCCGCCACCGCCGCCGCCGCTAGCCGCCATCACCGCCCTGCCGCGTCGCCGCCGCCGCCCTGCCGCCGCGCCGCGCCACCGCCGCACCCCGCTGCCCCACGCTGCTAGCCGCCGCCGCCCGGAGCCCCGCCGCCCCGCTGATGCCGCCGCCCGCCGCCGGAGGTTGACCCCGCCGCCGCCGCCGGTTTTCCACCGGTTTTTCGTTCGGTTTTTTTAGATCCGTTTTTTATTTAGATCAGTTTATTTCTGGTTTAGTTTATTTAGCGAGCGTTCGCTCGTTCGTTCATTTTAACGAACGCGTTCACCGTTTAGTTACAGAAAACGAACGTTTGTTCGTTAATCTGTTCGTCGTTTTTCTTTTTCTCGGATTTTCCGCAATTATTTCTGATCGCGATTTCAGATCCGATTTTCATACTAGTATAACTTTTCGCTCATTTATCGGAATCGGGCGATTCAAGTGCCTGGAGTTTCGTCTCGAAACCCTCTTTCCGTTTAACTAACTCAAACAAGTTTTTGCCTCTGTAAAATTTGACTTAGATCCAGATTAGTAAACGAAGTTTGTATCTTTCACCGTTTGACTTTCGTTGCTTCGTTCGATTTGATTCTTTTTGCAAACTGGAGTTCTTAAGTTGAACTTTCTGGTTAGATCTCTTATTTGAGTTTTACCTATGCATTAGTTGAGTACTTATTGTATACTTGTTTGTTTGCGATAGAGTACCCGGAGTGCGCCGCTTGCTACTTTGAATCTCTAGGTTTCGCGGATCATCAGCAAGGCAAGTAACACTTTGATCATACCTCCTACTACCCAGTTTTTATTGCATTAGATCAATCCTCAAACATTGCATGAATAGGATCTAATTAAATTGTGGGTTTTGGGAAGTAGATGAGGTAGTACCTATCACCTGTTTTATTATCAAACCTTTGGGAGTTACTTCTATGTTTGCTTATATCGCCATGCTATGCTAGTAGACGTGGATTGGGTGAGTGTATCCATGACAGATGTGAGATTGTTAAATTAATGGTTTATTTAAGCTGGCAACTTAAACACACATCTGGATGGATTGAGGCACCTGGGTATTCCAGCAATTACCTGTTTTTTTATGGACCGCCACCCAGGCTCAAAGGGATGTAAGTGCATCTAGTGCCCCTTAGTGATTTTGGTGTATTGAAGACTTATAGGTTAAGGGACTAATGTGTTTATGAGTGTACACAGGTCTATAAGTCTATGAGGAGTTTGATATTTACAGAGAAAGTCGACCCCTAAAAATGAAGTTCTTCGTCTGAAGACTTTGGTATTCTGAAGACTTTATGAAGACTTTGAAAGCGAAGAAATTGGTGTGACCTTAAAGACTTGGTATTCATTCAAGGAACATGAAGCGTGAAGACTTTTGTTTTCGTAGTTTCATTTTCTCTTTCTTGAGTCATAGGAAACATCGTACTATTAAAGGGGGTCGAGGAAATACTAAGGAAAAATTTCCATGTGATGCTCAACTCAAAATCCTACACCTACCAATCCCTTCGAGTGAAGCCATTGGAAATCCCATACAGTCCAGTCATATTCTTCAGTGACAGAGACGAAGTTCTTCTAGTCTCTGAGGAATTTGTTCTGACTGAGGAGTTAGGAATTAGCCAGTGCGGATTGCCTACATAGTGAGGAACATGATAGCCCTGAGGATTTTGCTACTCAAAATTCCGACCGTTGCTGTGCTATGCGCCAGCTGTCCCAAAATATCTATCCACCTAACGGTCATATCATTGAAGGGCATTTATGTCTTATCATGTCAGGCTGCTCCCTAGGCTATAAATAGCCGTCCCCTACAACCACTAGCTGGTTGGCTGCTCCGAGAGAAACTGACACTTGTCATTTGAGAGCAACCCATCCTCCGAGGACTTTGAGCGAAAATCATCAAGTGAGGAAAAACCCAAAACCCAAACACCTACAAACCCCAAGTGATTGAGCATCACTGAAGAGATTGATCCTGCGTGGATCCGACGCTTGTTACCTTTGAAGACTGTACTTCTTCCAGACGGTTAGGCGTCATGGTCTAGAGCATCCAAGAGGAATTGTGGATCGCCGAGTGACTAAGTTTGTGAAGGTTCGGAAGTCACCTGAAGACTTACCACGAGTGATTGGGCGAGGTCTGTGTGACCTTAGCTCAAGGAGAATACGGTGAGGACTTGGTGTCCTGAGCTGCGTGCTCAGGACTGGGTGTCCGGGACTATGTGTCCTCGAGTTTAAATACTCAGCCGCTCCAACCAGACGTACAACTGAGACAGTATTGGAACTGGTCTACCAAATCATTGTCTTCACCAAGCTTACTGGTTCTATTTCCTCAACTCTTTCATTTCCTCATAACTGTGTTGTGTGTTTGTCCATATCTGTGTTTGAATACTTTGACTGAAGACTTTCTCAATTTCCTTAGTTCAATTTCTTCAGTCTGTTTGTCTTCATCCTGTGTTATCCTGTGCTTACGCTTCCTGTACTCTGTGCATGTCTTCATTTCATCTTGATGACTATGCTTGTATTCTGTTATGTTTACTTTTGAGTACTCATTCTGCTGCTAGTAGTTCTTCGCTAAGGAATTTCCTCACCGGCAAATTCCTCAGTGAAGAATTTCATAAAAATCTCCTATTCACCCCCCCTCTAGTCGATATAACGCACTTTCAATTGGTATCAGAGCAAGGTACTCCCTTGTTCTGTGTGATTTTGGTTTAACCGCCTAGAGTTTTAGTTATGTCGACCGCAGGTATGAAGAAAGTGACATGCCCCATCTTTGACGGTCACGAGTATCCCAAGTGGAAGGCCATGATGAAGAAACGCCTCATGGCGATGAACAGCGAGCTGTGGACCATCATTGAGATTGGTCTGACCAATCTGTGCAAGATAGCGGAAGCTGATGACATTCGCAAGTACACTCTTCTCAACCTTATGGCGAAGGATGTCATCTGCTCCAGTCTGTCACAAAATCAGTTCAGGAATATCATGCATCTCGATCATGCGAAGCTTATCTGGGACCGTCTCTCTGAGGTCTATGAAGGTCATCGAACCTGCCATGATCCTTTGTTTGAGGACTTCAAGGAATCTCTCAAAGTGATGACATTCGAACCAGAATCATCATCAGCTGCATCATGCCTTATGGCAAAAGATGCTGAGGTAACTGAATGCTACCTATCCGAGTTTAGTGATGATGAATCTGGTGATGAATTTGGACCCAGCTATGTCAAACTTGCTTCCCTTGCCACTAAACAACAAAGAGCTTTGGAAAAAGTTCACTACATGCTAAACAAGAGCGATGATATGTTGGGTGAAGAAATGGACCAGCCAAAAGCTTTGGCTCAAAGTCTTCAGAGACTTCATACTAAGTATTACACCCTTCAAGATCAACATAACACTCTCTTATCTGATCATGAGAAGCTTTCTTATGAATTTCTTCAAAAAAAGCAAGACCTTGAGAAGCTAAGAGTGAGTTATGAAGATCTTCAGAAGGAGCGCGATTCATTACTTGCTCAACAAATCAGCGCTTCTCAGGAAGAATTTGTTCCTCCATGCTTGAAGTGCATTGAACGTGAATCTGCTAATTCTTCAGATGAATGTTCAAATGCTGCTAATGTTTCAAATTCTTCACATGCCTCTGCTATCACTAATTCCTCATCTGAGGACATTGCTAGTATCACTGATGATGCAGGGTTGAAGGAATTGCACATGACAGGCATGTACAAAAGCCTCAAAGGGCATCAAACTCTTTGTGATGTGCTTAAAAAGCAGATCCTCAATAGGAACCCTAGGAAAGAGGGTATTGCCTTTGAGAGGAAACTCAATGCTGATGGTACATATTGGAAGCTTGAGCAGTACCCCAAAACTACATGGGTTGCTGCAAAGGGACCTCCAGTTGATCCATCTAACTTATCTGGATTTGCATGTGAATCTCCTCGTTCTGATGATGAGTCATTTGACTCCAACTATAAACTGTTCAAAAATCAGAATGGTGAAGTATTTGCTAGATATGTTGGCACTAACTGTAGGAACGGCTCCCCTATGAAGAAAATCTGGGTTCCCAAAAGATGCCTTGAAAATCTTCAGGTGAATGTCATCATGACGCCACCCGTGAAGAATAGGAACCCCAGATCAAATTCTTCATATGGACCAAATTCTTCATATGGATCCAAGTCCTCATACGGACCAAACTCCTCACATGGATCATATTCCTCAAAAGGATCAAAGTCTTCATATGAACATCATCGTGCTAACCCGTCTGCTTTGCAGGGAAGATCTAAGGATTATGGATATGTGCATTATTCTTCAAATCATTATGTCCATAAGTCCTCGAAGAATTTCTCTGCTTACTCTTATGCTTATTCTAACCCCTCTTATGTGAAACGAAATGGAATGGCTTCTATGTCATCCTTCTCGTATGGAGCTCGCAGAGTGATGAACTCTTTGCCAGCCCTTCAGATGTGGGTGGTGAAGAAAAAGAACTAATCTCTTATGCAGGGTCGGGTCTCCAGACGTACGTAATCGTCTGAAGAATTTGCTGGAGACCTGAGTATGCCTGATAGGACGCAGGCTAATCATGAAGGAATGAACTTTCATTTCTCACGTCCTCATATTGCTTTATCTGTTCTTTTGCTTGATGAAATTGATCTGATGAATTGATGTCATATTCTTCACTGATGAAGTATATGAGTTTGTAAGCTGCACTAATTCATCTGCAGGATGATCAACCAAAGGCCACTGAGTGGGTCCTCAATAGTGGATGTACAAATCACATGACTGGTGACAAGAATCTATTGATGGATGCTCCATTATCTCCGTCGCATCTGAAGCATATCATCTTTGCTGACAAAGGCAAAAGTCAGGTATTGGGTCTAGGTAAGGTTGCGATCACAAAGGATCGACACATGGACAAAGTCATGCTTGTTGAGTCCCTAGGATACAACCTTATATCTGTCTCAATGCTTTGTGATCTTGATATGGTTGTTGTCTTTGGCAAGTACCGTTGTGTTGTGGTTATGAAAGCTGACAATTCCAAAGTCTCTGAAGGCTTTAGGAGAGGATACCTGTATATTGTTGATTTCTCTACAGGACCACAACCAGCCGTGTGTCTACTTGCAAAAGCTTCAGAAGGCTGGCTCTGGCATCGACGACTCGGTCATGCAGGCATGAGGAATTTGCACACGCTTGCGAAGAAGAAGCATGTCATTGGCATCGAGAATGTCAAATTCCTCAAGGATCACCTATGTGGAGCCTATGAAGCTGGGAAGATGACAAAGGCCAAGCATCCAGCAAAGACTATCATGACCACTACTCGCCCATTTGAATTGCTTCACATGGATCTCTTCGGTCCTAATCATTATTCTGCTATTTCAAATGAAGCATCTCAATATGGCTTTGTTATTGTTGATGATTACTCTCATTATACATGGGTACACCTTGTTACTTACAAACATGAAGTGCAGGAAGTCTTCAAACGATTTTCCTCGAGGGCTTCAACCAACTTTGGTGTGAAGATCAAGCACATCAGAAGTGACAATGGCACTGAGTTCAAGAATTCTGGTCTCGATGACTATCTTGATGAACTTGGTATTACTCATGAGTTATCTGCTCCTTATACTCCTCAGCAGAACGGCATCGTGGAGCGCAAGAACAGGACTCTTGCTGAGATGGCTCGCACTATGCTTGATGAATAAAAAACGCCTGGTCGTTTCTGGACTGAGGCAATTGATACTGCGTGCCACATCATCAACAGAGTATATCTTCACAAATTCTTCAAGAAGACTGCCTATGAACTCCTCACTGATAAGAAACCCAATGTATTTTATTTCAAAGTCTTCGGTGCTAAATGTTGGATAAGAGATCCTCATCACAACTCAAAATTTGCACCGAAAGCACATGAAGGTTTTATGCTTGGTTACGGAAAGGACTCGCACACCTACAGAGTCTTCAACAATGTTCTTCACAAGGTTGTTAAAACTGTAGATGTGCGGTTCGATGAAACTAATGGCTCGCAAAGAGAGCACCTACCTACTGTGATAGATGAACCAGCACCTGAGGAAACCATCAAGTTCAAGGCTACTGAGGATGTCATTCCCACTGAAGAATCTGCTGAAGAATTCATTCCAGAACATGAAGAACGTCGAGCTAATGCACCTGAAGAAATTACTAAAGAAAATGGTGCTGAAGAGAATGCTGATCAAATTCTTCAACGACAACCAGCTCATCCTTGCATTGCAAAAGAAGTGCAAGTTGAAAAGATCATCAATGACATCAAAGCGCCAGGTCCTCTCACACGCTCAAAAGCTTCACATTTATCTAACTTTTGTGGGCACTATGCTTTTGTCTCTATTACAGAGCCCACTAAGGTAGATGAAGCATTTCTGGAGCCTGAGTGGATTCAGGCCATGCAAGAAGAATTACATCAGTTCGAGCTCAACAATGTCTGGGAACTGGTCAAACGCTCAGATCCTCGCAAGCACAATATCATTGGCACAAAGTGGATCTACCATAACAAGCAAGATGAAAATGGCCTTGTGATGAGGAATAAGGCACGGCTTGTAGCTCAAGGCTACACACAGGTTGAAGGAATTGATTTCAATGAAACTTTTGCACCTGTTGCTAGACTTGAGGCTATTCGCATATTACTTGCTTATGCTAACCATCATGATATCACTTTATATCAAATGGATGTGAAAAGTGCATTCCTCAATGGTAAGCTTGAGGAAGAAGTATATGTTGCTCAACCCCCAGGTTTTGAAGATCCAAAGAATCCTGACAAAGTCTTCAGACTCAACAAGGCCCTCTATGGCCTCAAGCAGGCCCCACGGGCGTGGTATGATACCTTGAAGGAATTCCTCATGAAGAAAGGCTTCAAACCCGGTACACTCGACCCTACTCTTTTCACTAAATCTTATAATGGTGAATTGTTTGTGTGCCAAATATGTGTTGATGATATTATCTTTGGCTGTACTGACCAACGTTATAGTGATGAATTTGCCTATATGATGAGTGAAGAATATCAAATGTCTATGATGGGAGAGTTGAAATTCTTCTTAGGTCTTCAAATTCGTCAACAACGCAATGGCATATTCATATTTCAGGAGAAATACCTCAAGGATGTACTGAGGAAATTCGGCATGCAAGATTGCAAAGGCGTCAAAATTCCTATGCCCACAAATGGCCATCTGTGCACTGATGAAAATGGTATTAACTTTGATCATAAGGTATACCGCTCCATGATTGGTTCTTTATTGTACTTATGTGCATCTAGGCCAGATATAATGCTTAGTGTTTTCATGTGTGCCCGATTTCAAGCTACACCAAAGGAATCACACCATAAGGCTGTGAAGCATATTCTTCGATATCTAGCTCACACACCAACACTTGAATTATGGTACCCCAAGGGCTCGGCTTTTGATCTCATTGGATATTGTGACTCTGACTATGCTGGTGATTGTGTGGACCGCAAGTCAACATCTGGTACATGTCATTTCTTTGGACGATCTTTGGTTTGTTGGTCCTCAAAGAAACAGAACCGCGTATCACTATCTACTGCTGAAGTTGAGTACATTGCCGCTGGTTCTTGCTGTGCTCAATTGCTATGGATGAAGCAAACTCTCAAGGACTACGGTGCCAACATGAAGAATGTGCCTCTCTTCTGTGACAATGAGTGTGCCATCAAGATTGCTCACAATCCGGTTCAGCACTCGAAGACAAAGCACATTCAGATTCATCATCATTTTCTTCGTGATCATGTGTTGAAGGGCGACATTTCTATTGAGCATGTGAAGACTAAAGAACAGCTAGCCGATATCTTCACAAAGCCCTTGGATGAGAAGAGATTTAACAAGTTGCGGTGTGAGCTAAATATCCTAAAATCTTCGAATGTTCTTTGAAAATGACACTCATCCTAACACTTATGCAAAATTGATGACTTAGATGTGCAACACATGAAGAAACGTTTTTCCTCAATCAATGAAGAATAACACTCTTAGTGTGAAGAAATTAATGCAGAATTTAATTCTCAGAACCCTACGATAATTGTACGCGGTGTCTGAAATCATCATTCTTATATGGTGGGTCACGCCACCACCAAAAGTTGAAATTCCTCAATTGTTCATATTCTTCAACCTTGCACTATCTTCACTGTTTCCCTCGTTTTTCTTCATTGGCTATATATACATATAAGTTTATGTCCTCTACAGCATTCACTTATTGCTAATTCTTCAAGTTGGTTTTTCTGCTAAGTGAATGTGATCGGACCCTTCCCCTCTATCTATACTCAACCCAATCTGTTCAAAAATTCTTCATGTGCGTTCTATTTGAAACTCATTCAAAATCTTCACTGTGTTCTTGTCAGCTGAAGACATTGCGAACGGAACTTTAAAACCTATCTTATCTAAATTTTCGGCTTTGCCGCTCAAACTGTTCCGCATCCCATGATACACTTATCCATTCACCCACGATCGCACACGATCTCCACCTCTCAGTACGTGGGTGACACATGTCAAGCGAATGAGAAGGGTCAGGGGCACGTTCGTCCAATTTCTTCGGGCGAACAGTTTTTCACTGTGGCTATAAATACCCCTCCTTCCCTTCCTCACTTCTTTTACTCCGTTCGATCTCTCTCCAGCTCGAGCTTCTCAAACCCTAGCGCCGCCGCTACTTCATTGTCGCCGGTGAGGAAGAGCTTCACTGCCTGGACCTCGTCGCCGATGTACTCACGCCGACCGCGGAAATCTTCACTCCGCCGCCGTAGCCGTCTTCCTCCGCCGAGTTAGGGCGTGGAAGATCTACACTGACGAACTTCACCTCTCCTCTTCACTGTTCGTCGTGTTCTTCATCCAGGGTAATTAAAAGTTACTTTTACTGCCCTCATTGATTCGAATGATTATCTACAAAATCTTCAAAGGTGTTTTACTTCATATCTTCACACACTAAACACCTCACAAGTCATCTGTTCTTGATTTGTTTCTCTAAGCATCATCTTTCTTCAAGATTCCTCAATTGTGTGGATCTTTGATCTATACGACTCTAGAACCTAAGACAAAGAACGCTTAGTGAAATTCTTCAAGACTCATCTGGTCAAATTCCTCAAACTTGTTCTTTTTGAAAAACCTTCTGAGAACGCATATGACCTCTCCAAATTCCTCACAACTATACTCTGTTCACAGGTACTCATGTCAGCTGCTGAATCACTAGGTTCTCATCAACTTAACTCATTTGCAGTGTTCCTCGAAGAAAAGTTGCATACTTCTTCAGAGAATTCAATTGTCCAAATTCCTCAACTGAAGAAAATGGCTGACGGTAAGAAGCCACAGAAAGGAGGAAAGAGGCCTGAGGTCAATACAGCGTTTGAGATCCCTGATGAAATATATGCTAGGTACTGCACACCTACTGAGGAAACCGAGAATGAGCGCAAGGTGCGCATTCAGAAGATAGAAAGGAGATGGGCTAGAGAGTGGAGGGAGTACAGATATGTCACTCCCAAGTACATGAAGAAATTCGCACTCAATCCTCCATGCCCAAGACCTCCATTGGCACCTGGCCAAATAGCTGATCCCACCAGCCTCAAGCGCGGTGAGGACTATCCTGACAAATGGGCCAAGCGCCAAGCCAAGTTGGCTAAGCAAGCCAGAGAAGTAGTGAGGAAATTCAATGAAGACTCTGCTGCTGCTGCCTCTGTTGAGGCCTCTGCCGTTAAGCCGAAGAAGGCTATGTCAAAGAAGCCTGCGCGCAAGCCAAATGCTTCACCAACAATGCCCTCAAGGCCAAGCTCCTTAGCAATGCCCTCACGGCCAATTCCTCATGCTGCTCCTGCTCCCTCAAAATCCTCAGCTCCTCCAAAGTCTTCAGCTGTTCCAACAAAGTCCTCAGCACCTGTGCATCTTGCCTCGTGCCAAAGGACTGCATGCATGTCCATTGCCTCAGGAGCTTCAGCTAGTTCCTCAGCTGCACCAACTTCCTCAACGGGACCCTCTCTACTGAAGACGAAGGCCACTGCTGGACGAGGTCCTCGCCCTATTCCTCAGAAGAAGCAAGTCACCTTCCAAGTGTCGTCTGATGAAGACGAAGCTGATGATGATGAACTTGCAGAAATCATCAGAGATAGGCAAGTCAGGGCCGCTAGAGCCAAGGGAACATATGTGCCACTGCTTTTGGATCCCAAGTTGATCCTCGAATACATTGATGTTTGGCACAAGGACCCCAACACTCCCATGCGTGACTTAAAGTTGACTCCCGGCCAAAGTCACATGCCGAATCACTTCATACAAGAAGAGAAGTGGAAATTTGAACAGGGGAGAAGGGTGAAGAAAGCTCAGTGCAAGAAAGAGCACTTTCTGAAGCAAAATGTTCTGAAGCTTTCACCTGAAGAACTTGTTGCTCTCCAATCAGAAATCAAGAAACTGAGTGATGAATTTGATCATTATTATGCTGACTGGCTGGGAGTCAAAGTCAGATTTGTAAAAATAACAGAAAAGTTCACCTCCAATGTTGCAGCCCCAACGCAACAGGAAATTCCTCAGGCTGAAGCATCTGCTCAGCCTACTGAAGAAAATGCCAGCACCGCTGATGACAATCAGGCTTCTGAAGAAAACGTGAGTTCCAGGGCTGATGACTGCATTCCAGCCGCTGAAGAAATTGCCAGGGCACCCACTAGTGGTGCTCCTGAAGAAAATGAAGAAAATCAACCAGATTCTTCTACTCCTCCTGCGCCTACACCAACTCCAATCCTTCCATCTGCATCAGATGTGAAGAAGACCAAGGCTGCGGAGCGTGCAGCAGTAAAGAAAAGGAAAGCATCAGCTGCTTCAGATTCTTCCGCTCTGAAGAAGATAAAGCCTATGACAAGTTCATTTGCTAATCCCATTGATGCTATTCCCATCTCGACCAGGCCATCAAAGGACCTTGTTCCTTTTGGTGAAGAATATGAGATCCCTAGCGGATCTGATGAAGAAAATCATTCTGCTGCTTCGTCAGAGCAGATTAATGAAGAAATTGAAGTGGATACGATCCCTTCAACACCTGTCATCTCCTCGCCCATGCCTCAGTTCACAGCTGAAGAGGCTGACGTTGAAGAAATGGAAGATGAAGATGTGGACGTTGGCTGCTCCACACCAGTAATAAGTGATGAATTCTGGGAAAGTCAGCATCCAAACTCTCCAATGTTCACACCGTTGCAGCAAATACCTCAGTCGCCTGCACAAACTGTTCAAATGGGCTCTGAAGAAACTCACTCCACTTCATCTGTACATGAGGAAATTCCAGCCACTAGTGCTGAAGAAACTGCTGGTGCTGAACATCTGAAGACGCAGACTGCCACTCAAGAGGAACCAGAAATTCCTCAGCCTGAAGAACCTGAGATTGTGATTCCTGAGGTCGTGATGCAACTCACTGACACTCCTCTGCCCAAGCCAAAGGATCCATTCTCACGCAAGCAAAAGTTCAAGGCTGATGATTTCTTCGGCAAGCATGTATTCTTCGAAGACTACAACCCTTATAACTCTGCTCGCATTAGGAAGAGGCGTTTCTGGACTGCTAGTCAAGCCAATTTCTATTCCTCAGTGCTGTTCAACAAAGAGAAAATCTTCTACCATGAGCATATTCCTCACGTGGATATGGAATCTCTACCGTGCTTCGCACCAGTCCTTAGTGCTCTTCACGATGCTGGACTGTTAAACTTTTGCTCTGACATCCGCAATTGGAATGAAGAACTGATTCTTCAATTCTATGCAACGCTGCACATCGCAGGAGATTCTAAAGATGTGAATTCATGGGTGCTGGACTGGATGTCTGAAAACACTCACTACACTACACCAACTTCTGAATTGCTTCATGCCTTACCACTCAGTCCTCCCCTTGAAGAAGCTCGTTGCATCTATAGTGAACCTGAGCTTACAAATCACTACATGCAGGTACTGATGAAACCTTTGAAGCTAGGTCAGGCACCAAGAACCAAATTCCTCGTGAAGGAATTGCTTTATGTGCACAGAACTGTTTATCGTATTCTTATGAGGACAATGAGTCCTATCAAAGGCCACGACTCATCTGATGAGGAAATTGTTGGCATCATGAAGAATCTGGTATTCAACATCGTTCATGGCATTCCTGTCAATTATCACGATTTCTTCATGAGGACTCTGGCAAATGTTGCACTGTCTCTATTTGAGCTGAAGCCTTATGCCCCTTGGATTATGAGATTCCTTAGGACAAGGTCTTCACTCAACTACAAAGCTGATTTTCAGAATCACCTCAGCTACTTGCCCCCAATTGAAGTCCTCAAGCAGACCTATTCCTCAGTTGATGGAAAGGGCAAGGCACCAACTGTTATAGATGAAGGCATTCGTCCATTGGATGGTTAATTTCGCAAAGCTGCCTCTTATTCCACCAATGATGACTCTGCCAATGCACCCAAGTCCACTCCTCAAGCCATTGCTCCGCGCGTGATAACTGACCGTGAACTTCTGCTTAGTCTTCACCAGAAGGTGGATCGAAATCACAAATGGGTTAAGCGTCAGTTTGGTTCATTTCTTCACAACATGACTGCTACACATAATGCAGTGAAGAAAAACCATTACTACCTCCATCAAGTCTTCGGTCGCACCTGGGCAATCCTGTCACATCTGTATGGTGAAGACGATCTAAAGAAAATGGGTCTCAATGAAGATTTTGACTGGTCTGCACCTCCACCGAAGAAATTCAAGAAGGTCAAGGTTCCTTCTTTGGTGGCCAGCTCATATTCTTCATCGCGCGACACTGATGAAAATGAGGACTTGGACGACACTGCAGCAGGCCCTACTACAACAAACGACCCCAACAACGCTGGCGCTCCTTCATCAAGTTGATATTCTTCAGGGGCGTTAGTCCTCATATTCGATCCTTTTGGTCATTTGATGACAAAGGGGGAGAATTTTGAGTTAGTCTTCAAGCGGGTCTTTCTATATGGGCGTTTTTTTTCAAGTTACAACTCTCGTTCTTCTGAGACTTTATTGGATCGAGTTGTAAACTTAAACCCGATGGTGCTCTGATACTCTTGATACGTTTTTCTGCATGCTTATTCCTCGTTAATATTATTGCACGCATGCTGAATTACATCAGTCACCATATTTCATCATGCATTTCAAATTCTTCACTGTTATATGTCAAATGCGTGTATGAATTACAAGATATAGGGGGAGATCTCCATGATTCAACTCTTCAAGTGTGCATTGCTTCAATAGCAAATTCCTCACTATGCACATCTTCAGGGGGAGTTCTTCTATATCTTGCAATCAAGTTCCTCAATATCAGTATTTACACTTCATATGCTTATCCCCGTTGAAAACTTAACCTATATTGTCATCAATCACCAAAAAGGGGGAGATTGTAAGTGCATCTAGTGCCCCATAGTGATTTTGGTGTATTGAAGACTTATAGGTTAAGGGACTAATGTATTTATGAGTGTACACAGGACTATAAGTCTATGAGGAGTTTGATATTTACAGAGAAAGTCGACCCCTAAAAATGAAGTTCTTCGTCTGAAGACTTTGGTATTCTGAAGACTTTCTGAAGACTTTGAAAGTGAAGAAAATGGTGTGACCTTGAAGACTTGGTATTCATTCAAGGAACATGAAGCGTGAAGACTTTTGTTTTTGTAGTTTCATTTTCTCTTTCTTGAGTCATAGGAAACACCGTACTGTTAAAGGGGGTCGAGGAAATACTAAGGAAAAATTTCCATGTGATGCTCAACTCAAAATCCTACACCTACCAATCCCTTCGAGTGAAGCCATTGGAAATCTCATACAATCCAGTCATATTCTTCAGTGACAGAGACAAAGTTCTTTTGTTCTCTGAGGAATTTGTTCTGACTGAGGAGTTAGGAATTCGCCGGTGCGGATTACCTACACAGTGAGGAACATGATAGCCCTGAGGATTTTACTACTCAAAATTCCGACCGTTGCTGTACTATGCGCCAGCTGTCCCAAAATATCTATCCACCTAACGGTCATATCATTGAATGGCATTTATGTCTTATCATGTCGGGCTGCTCCCTAGGCTATAAATAGCCGCCCCCTACAACCACTAGCTGGCTGGCTGCTCCAAGAGAAACTAACACTTGTCATTTGAGAGCAACCCATCCTCCGAGGACTTTGAGCGAAAATCATCAAGTGAGGAAAAACCCAAAACCCAAACACCTACAAACCCCAAGTGATTGAGCATCACTGAAGAGATTGATTCTGCGTGGATCCGACGCTTGTTACCTTTGAAGACTGTGCTTCTTCCAGACGGTTAGGCGTCATGGTCTAGAGCATCCAAGAGGAATTATGGATCGCCGAGTGACTAAGTTTGTGAAGGTTCAGAAGTCACCTAAAGACTTACCACGAGTGATTGGGCGAGGTCTGTGTGACCTTAGCTCAAGGATAATACGGTGAGGACTTGGTGTCCTGAGCTGCGTGCTCAGGACTGGGTGTCCGGGATTGGGTGTCCGGGACTGTGTGTCCTCGAGTTTAAATACTCAGCCGCTCCAACCAGACGTACAACTGAGACAGCAGTTGGAACTGGTCTACCAAATCATTGTCTTCACCAAGCTTACTAGTTCTATTTCCTCAACTCTTTCATTTCCTCATAATTGTGTTGTGTGTTTGTTCATATCTGTGTTTGAAGACTTTGATTGAAGACTTTCTCAATTTCCTCAGTTCAATTTCTTTAGTCTATTTGTCTTCATCCTGTGTTATCCTGTGCTTACGCTTCATGTACTCTGTGCCTGTCTTCATTTCTTCTTGATGACTATGCTTGTATTCTGTTATGTTTACTTTTGAGTACTCATTCCGCTGCTAGTAGTTCTTCGCTAAGGAATTTCCTCACCGGCAAATTCCTCAGTGAAGAATTTCATAAAAATCGCCTATTCACCCCCTCTAGTCGATATAACGCACTTTCAAGGGATCATGAGATTATTCATACTAGAAACTTCCGTGTGCAGCCACAAGCTACTATGGGCTCTAGCATAGTTTACTAAGTCGTGCGAACTCTTACAATGGTAGACTAGCAGATGTTGGGGATGTAGGTTGGTACGGTCTACCCGTTCGTAAGGTGCTAGCGTTTCTGAAAGACTATGTCTCGGTCATCCGTTTCTCAAACATCATGAAGTGCGAGAATCCCAACGAAGGAGATCGAGTCTTGTGGGGAAAAGTGCGCAAACCTCTGCAGAGTGTATAAACTAATCATGGTTAGCCGTGTCCCCGGTTATGGACAACTTGAGTATCTAGTACATGGATTATCATGTGAATCTCATCATGTTACTTTAATTAATATTGTTGGGTTTTAATGATGATGCTTAATTGGGATTGAGAGGGTGTATACGCAAAATTTATTCCTTTGCAGTAGGGAAAAATTGGCTTTACACAAAACTGTAACCATAGAGCTTTCCACCAGCCAAATATGCATGTAGTATAGCTTTATTCTTCCATTACTCTCTATGTGTTACATTGCCAGCATATTCCATGTGCTGACCCATTTTCGGGCTGCAACGTTCATGTTGCAGACTTTTCAGACGACGAGTAAGGTGCCTTAGGTCGTGGTTCTATACTCAGTGATGCCGTTGGAGTTGATGGACTCACTTATCTTCCAAGCCTTCCGCTGTTATTGTTATTAGATGGCCTTAAGCCATATTTATTGTAATAAGTTCTCTTTTGAGACATTCGATGTAATAAGTGTGTGATTGCTACTCTATTATAAATCCTTCAAGTACTGTGCGTGTCAGCATTACTGATCTAGGGATGACACTGAAGCACAGAGATCAGACTGTTTGAGGTCTGGTCGCTACATGGGATTGGATGCACAAGCATTATTCCCGCTTAGTACAGGTGAAGGGTAGAAAAAGATTGGGAAGCGACCATCTAGAGAGCGACAACAGTCATGAACATGCATTAAAATTAATCAGCACCGAATGCAAGCATGAGTAGGATATAATGCACCATGAACACAAATATCGTAGAGGCTATGCTGATTTTGTTTCAACTACATGTGTGAACATGTGCCAAGTCAAGCCACTCGAATCATTCAAAAGAGGATACCACCATATCATACCACATCACAACCATTTTAATAGCATGTCGGCACGCAAGGTAAACCATTATAAGCTCCTACCTAATTAATCATGGCATAAGCAACTATAATCTCTAATTATCATTGCAAACATGTTTATTCATAATAGGCTGAATCAAGAACGATGAACTAATCATATTTACAAAAACAAGAGAGGTCGAGTTCATACCAGCTTTTCTCATATCAACAAGTTCATCATATAATCATCATTATTGCCTTCCACTTGCATGACCGAACGATGTGGATAATAATAATAGTGCGCATGCATTGGACTAAGCTGGAATCTGCAAGCATTCAATAAACAGGAGAAGACAAGGCAATATGGGCTCTTTTGTCAGATCAACAATAATGCATATAAGAGCCACTTTAACAATTTAATCATGGTCTTCTCCTATCGACCCCCAAAGAAAAGAAAAGAAATAAAACTATTTACACGGGAAAGCTCCCAACAAGAAAAAAGAAGAACATGAAACCTTTTTGGGTTTTCTTTTTAATTACTACTACAAGCATGGAAATTAAAACTAGCTAAAAATTACAACTAATTTTTTTGGTTTTTCTTAAGGTCTATTAAACACACAAGAAGAAGGCATAAAAAGAGAAAATAAACTAACATGGATGATACAGTGAAAAAGTATGAGCACCGACATCTAGCAATGAGTGTGTGAACATGAATGTAATGTCGGTGAGAAATATGTACTCCCCCAAGCTTAGGCTTTTGGCCTAAGTTGGTCTATGGCCACGGTTGGCCTCGCGGATATCCATAGTAATAGTTGGGGTCGTACTGCGAAGAAGAAGACTCTGATTGCCACTGGTTGGCAATCATCTCCGGATCCCACTGGTAATTAGACTGCCGTGGAGGATCAACTTGTGGTTCCGACTCTGGCTCTGTGGCTGATGTAGGGTTCCGGTAGGCGTGAATAGCCTCCAACGGAACAAGGTACTTGCCTGCAGATAAATCAAACAAGGAAGGAGCAGGCAGGGTAATAGTCCCAGGATGATGTTTATCAAAGAACAATTTGTATTTGAGCTCATTTTCCCTATTCTTAACAATAAAATCGTGTGCTACCATACTCTTATAATCTAAATAAACAGGAGGCAACAATTTTTCTTCCTTCTCATAATGCTTAATAGGTATGTTAAAATGTGCAGCTAGGCGTGAGACGAAGATGCCTCCAAAGACGGGGCCCTTAGTACGGTTAAGATTTAACCGCTTTGCAATAATAGCACCCATGCTGAATGTATCATCATGAAATAAGACGTGGCACAAAATAACAATATCAGGGGCACTCAGGTTTCCACAGTTTCCGCGCCCAATTAAGCATCTACTAGCAAATATAGCAAAGTAACGTAGAACAGGAAAGTGTATGCTAGTAGTTCGTGCATCGAAAACCTTCCTCGTTTCCCCTACAGTGATGGTATCAATAAACCCATCCACATCATCGCGATGTGGTTCCTCTATGATGCCCTCGAAAGGGATCAAGCAAACCCGACAAAAATCACAAAGTGACATCTCCTTATGCTCATCATATAAATAAAACTCCACCGTAGGTGGTGAGCTCCTAGCATGGAAATGAAAGTTTTGCACAAAGATATTGGTGAGTAAGAGATACTATTCGCGCTAGTCGTGGAGGAAGGCGGTGAGGTCTGCATTCTCAGCCAATTCATAGAAATCATCATAAATCCCGGTTGCTCTCAAGAAATCATCACAAGGCCATTCACACGGCCGAACCTCCGCGATGCGAGGCAGATTATATTTGGGCCTCTTTGCTTCTTCATTTTGCTTTTCCTTCGAGCTTTGGCTCGATGAGCCCCTCAAAAATCTCTTCATTATTTTCTGAATTTTTTTAGTAACTTCAAATAAAAGTGAACCAAACTCAACAAAATTGATAGCAACTACTCCTACAAGTGCCTAGAGCCTATATCATGCATCAAAACTACTTGGAACCACATAAATTTGACATGCAAGCTCAAGAACAGGGTCACCTAAGCAGCAAAAATATGCAATGAATAAATCACTAGAACAAAAACTAACTGGACCATTGGAGGAGTCACATACCAAGGAACAATCCCCCAAAACAGTTTTGTGAGAGGTGCTTTGAGCAAGGAGATCGAAAATCACAGCAAAATGAGCTAGAACTCGTGCTTGAGCTGGATAATGGTGTTTATGGGAGGAAGAAGGAGTGTGTGGGTGCAGGAATAAGTGGAGGAGAGCCACCGTGGGCCCATGAGGCAGGGGCGCGCCCAGGGGGGTAGGGCGCACCCTCCACCCTTGTGGCCAGATGGATGCCCCCCTGCTGTGTTCTCAGTGCCAAATATTCTCAAATATTCCAGAAAAAATCATATTTAAATTTCAGTGCATTTGGAGAACTTTTATTTCCAGGGTATTTTTATATTGCACGGATATTTCAAATAACAGACAGAAAATACTATTTTTAATTTATTTAATATAAATAACAGAAAGTAGAAAGAGAGTACAGAGAGTTATGTTTTCTAAATTCATCCATCTCATGATCATCAAAAGGAATCCATTAACAAGATTGATCAAGTCTTGTTAACAAACTCATTCTGAATAACATGGAACTGGAGAATTTTCGAATAACACTAGGTTACCTCAACAGGGATATGCACATCCCCAACAATAAGAATATCATATTTCTTCTTGACAGTAGGAAGAGGAAATTCAAAACCTCCAAAAATAATCGATGGAATTTTTCTAATAGAATTTATACTATGAACTTGAGGTTGGTTCCTCGGAAAGTGTACCCTATGCTCATTACCATTAACATGAAAAGTGACATTGCCTTTGGTGCAATCAATAACAGCCCCTGCAGTATTCAAAAAGGATCTTCCAAGAATATAGACATACTATCATCCTCGGGAATATCAAGAATAACAAAGTCCGTTAAAATAGTAACATTTGCAACCACAAAAGGCACATCCTCACAAATACCGACAGGTATAGCAGTTGATTTATCAGCCATTTGCAAAGACATTTCAGTCGATGTCAACTTATTCGAATCAAGTCTACGATATAAAGGGAGAGGCATAACACTAACACCGTCTCCAAGATCACATAAAGCAGTTTTAACATAATTTATTTTAATGGAGCATGGTATAGTGGGTACTCCTGGATCTCCTAACTTCTTAGGTATTCCACCCTTAAAAGTATAATTAGCAAGCATGGTGGAAATTTCAGCTTCCGGTATCTTTCTTTTATTAGTGACAATTTCTTTCATATACTTAGCATAAGGATTCATTTTGAGCATATCAGTTAATTGCATACGCAAAAAGATAGGTCTAATCATTTCAGCAAAGCGCTCAAAATCCTGATCATCCTTTTTCTTGGATGGTTTGGGAGGAAAGGCATGGGTTTTTGAACCCAAGGCTCTCTTTCCTTACTGTGTTTCCTAGCAACAAAGTCTTTCTTATCATAACGTTGATTCTTTGATTGTGGGTTATCAAGATCAACAACGGGTTCAATTTCTATATCATTATCATTGCTAGGTTGAGCATCATCATGAACATTATCATTAACATTAGTTTCAGGTTCATTACCAGATTGTGTTTCAGCATCAGAAATAGAAATATCATTTGGATTCTCAGGTGTTTCAGCAATAGGTTCACTAGAAGCATGCAAATCCTATCATTTTTCTTTTTCTTCCTTTTAGAAGGACTAGGTACATCTATATTATTTCTCTGAGAATCTTGCACAATTCTCTTAGGGTGGCCTTTAGGATACAAAGGTTCCTGAGTCATTTTACCACCTCTAGTCATAACTCTAACAACATTATTTTTTCTAACTATTTAATTCATTGAGAAAATCATTCTGAGCTTTAAGTACTTGTTCTACTTGAGTGGTAACCATAGAAGCATGTTTACTAATAAGTTTAAGTTCACCTTTGACATTAGCCATATAATCACCCAAGTGTTCAAGCATATCAGCACTGCGTTTTAATTCTCTACCAAAATAAGCATTGAAGTCTTCTTGCTTAACCATAAATTTATCAAACTCATCTAAGCATGGGCTAGCAAACTTAGTAAATGGGATTTCAGCTTTATCATATCTATAGAGAGAATTTACCTTTACTACCTGTGTCGGGTTATCAAGACCATGTGTTTCTTCAATAGGTGATTGATTAAAACCATATATTTCTTCAACAGGCGGTAAATTAAGACCATGTATTTCTTCAATAGGAGGTAAATTCTTAACATATTCAGCTTTAATACCCTTTTCTTTCATGGATTTCTTTGCCTCTTGCATATCTTCAGGACTGAGAAATAGAACACCTCTTTTCCTCGGAGTTGGTTTAGGAAGTGTCCAATTATTTCATTTGTCAACATATTATTCAATAAAATTTCAGCTTCATCCGGTGTTCTTTCCCTGAAAATAGAACCAACACAACTATCCAGGTAATCTCTGGAAGCATCGGTTAGTCCATTATAAAAGATATCAAGCATTTCATTTTTCTTAAGAGGATGATCAGGCAAAGCATTAAGTAATTGGAGAAGCCTCCCCCAAGCTTGTGGGCGACTCTCTTCTTCAATTTGCACAAAATTATATATATCCCTTAAGGCAGCTTGTTTCTTAGGAGCAGGGAAATATTTAGCAGAGAAGTAATAAATCATATCCTGGGGACTACGCACACAACCGGGATCAAGAGAATTAAACCATATCTTAGCATCACCCTTTCATGAGAACGAAAATATTTTAAGAATATAAAAGTAGCGAGTTCTCTCATCATTAGTGAACAGGTTGGCTATATCATTTAATTTAGTAAGATGTGCCACAACAATTTCAGATTCATAGCCATAAAAAGGATCAGATTCAACCAAAGTAATTATATCAGGATCAATAGAAAATTCATAATCCTTATCAGTAACAAAGATAGGTGAAGTAGCATAAGCAGGATCATATTTCATTCTAGCATTTAGAGTTTTTTGTTTAAGCTTAGCTAATAATTTCTTAAGATCACTTCTATCATTGCAAGCAAGAAAGTCTCTTTTAGTTTCTTAATCCATAACATAGCCCTCATGCACAACAGGTAATTCATATTTATTAGGAGAGCCTTCATAATCACTTTCATCAGTATTAACAGTTTCAATAATTTCATTCTCTCTAGCCCTAGCAAGTTGTTCATCAAGAAATTCACCAAGTGGCACAGTAGTATCAGGCATAGAAGTAGTTTCATCATAAGTATAATGCATAGCAGAAGTGGCATCATCAATAATATGCGACATATCAGAATCAATAGCAGAAGCAGGTTTAGGTGCCGCAAGCTTACTCAAAACAGAAGGTGAATCAAGTGCAGAGCTAGATGGCAGTTCCTTACCTCCCCTCATAGTTGAGGGATAAATCTTGGTTTTTGGATCTCTCAAGTTCTTCATAATGATAAGCAGATATAAAATCCCAAGTGACTCAAAGAATAGATCTATGCTCCCTAGCAATGGCGCCAGAAAATAGTCTTGATAACCCACAAGTATAGGGGATCACAACAATTTTCGAGGGTAGAGTATTCAACCCAAATTTATTGATTCGACACAAGGGGAGCCAAAGAATATTCTCAAGTATTACCAGCCGAGTTGTCAATTCAACCACACCTGGAAACTTAATATCTGCAGCAAGTGTTTAGTAGCAAAGTTATATGATAGTAGTGGTAACGGTAGCAAAAGGTAACGGTAGCAAAAGTAATGTTTTTGGTATTTTGTAGTGATGATAGCAATAGCAACGGAAAAGTAAATAAGCGAAGAACAATATGTGAAAAGCTCGTAGGCATTGGATTGGTGATGGAGAATTATGCCATATGTGGTTCATCATGTAACAGTCATAACCTAGGGTGACATAGAACTAGCTCCAATTCATCAATGTAATGTAGGCATGTATTCCAAATATAGTCATACGTGCTTATGGAAAAGAACTTGCATGACATCTTTTGTCCTACCCACCCGTGGCAGCGGGGTCCTATTGGAAACTAAGGGATATTAAGGCCTCCTTTTAATAGAGTACCGAAACAAAGCATTAACACATAGTGAATACATGAACTCCTCAAACTACGGTCATCACCGGTAAGTATCCCGATTATTGTCACTTTGGGGTTAATGGATCATAACACATAATAGGTGACTATAGACTTGCAAGATAGGATCAAGAACTCTCATATATTGATGAAAACATAATAGGTTCAGATCTGAAATCATGGCACTCGGGCCCTAGTGACAAGCATTAAGCATAGCAAAGTCATAGCAACATCAATCTCAGAACATAGTGGATACTAGGGATCAAACCCTAACAAAAATAACTCGATTACATGATAAATCTAATCCAATCCATCACCGTCCAGCAAGCCTGCGATGGAATTACTCACGCACGGCGGTGAGCATCATGAAATTGGTGATGGAGGATGGTTGATGATGACGACGGCAACGGATTCCCCTCTTCGGAGCCCCGAACGGACTCCAGATCAGCCCTCCCGAGAGAGTTTAGGGCTTGGCGGCGGCTCCGTATCGTAAAACGCGATGAATCCTTCTCTCCTATTTTTTTCTCTCCGAACACGAATATATAGAGTTGGAGTTGAGGTCAGAGGAGCTCCAGGGGGCCACGAGGTAGGGGGGCGCGCCCAGCGGGGCAGGCATGCCCCCCACCCTCGTGGCTAGGGTGTGGGCCCCTGGCCTTGATCTTTTGCCAGTATTTTTTATTATTTCCAAAAATACGCTCCGTGGAGTTTCAGGTCATTCCGAGAACTTTTGTTTCTGCACATAAATAACACCATGGCAATTCTGCTGAAAACAACGTTAGTCTGGGTTTGTTCCATTCAAATCATGCAAGTTAGAGTCCAAAACAAGGGCAAAAGTATTTGGAAAAGTAGATACGACGGAGACGTATCAACTCCCCCAAAAGCTTAAACATTTTCTTGTCCTCAAGCAATTCAGTTGACAAACTGAAAGTGATAAAGAAAAAAAATTACAAACTCGGTTTGCTCTTGTTGTTGTAAATATGTAAAGCCAGCATTCAAGTTTTCAACAAAGATTATGAACTAACCATATTCTCAATAAGTCTTAGGTGTCATGTTTACTCATATCAATGGCATAATCAACTAGCGAGCAATAATAATAGATCTCGGATGACAACACTTTCTCAAAACAATCATAATATGATATAACAAGATGGTATCTCGCTAGCCCTTTCTGAGACTGTAAAACATAAATGCAGAGCACCTTTAAAGATCAAGGACTGACTAGACATTGTAATTCATGGTGAAAAGAGATCCAGTCAAGTCACACTCAATGTAAACTAACAGTAATGAATGCAAATGACAGTGGTGCTCTCCAACTGGTGCTTTTTAATAAGAGGATGATGACTCAACATGAAAGTAAATAGATAGGCCCTTCATGGAGGGAAGCATGGATTTTTAGAGGTGCCAGAGCTTGGTTTTGAAATAGAGATGAATAATATTTTGAGCGGTATACTTTCATTGTCAACATAACAACCAAGAGATGGCGATATCTTCCATGCTACACACATTATAGGCGGTTCCCAAACAGAATGGTAAAGTTTATACTCCCCCTCCACCAACAAGCATCAATCCATGGCTTGCTCGAAACAACGAGTGCCTCCAACTAAAAAGAGTCCCAGGGGGAGTTTTGTTTGCAATTATTTTGATTTGATTTGCATAAAGCATGGGACTGGGCATCCCGGTGACCAGCCACTTTCTCGTGAGTGAGGAGCGGAGTCCACTCCTCTTGAGAATAACCCACCTAACATGGAAGATACAGACAACCCTAGTTGATACATGAGCTATTCGAGCATACAAAACAGGATATTTATTTGAAGGTTTAGAGTTTGGCACATACAAATTTACTTGGAATGGTAGGTAGATACCGCATATAGGTAGGTATGGTGGACTCATATGGAACAACTTTGGGGTTTATGGGATTGGATGCACAAGCAGTATTCCCGCTTAGTACAGGTGAAGGCTAGAAAAAGACTGGGAAGCGACCACCTAGAGAGCGACAACAGTCATGAACATGCATTAAAATTAATCAGCACCGAATGCAAGCATGAGTAGGATATAATGCACCATGAACATAAATATCCTAGAGGCTATGCTGATTTTGTTTCAACTACATGCGTGAACATGTGCCAAGTCAAGCCACTCGAATAGTTCAAAAGAGGATACCACCCTATCATACCACATCACAACCATTTTAATAGCATGTTGGCACGCAAGGTAAACCATTATAAGCTCCTAGCTAATTAAGCATGTCATAAGCAACTATAATCTCCAATTGTCATTGCAAACATGTTTATTCATAATAGGCTGAATCAGGAACGATGAACTAATCATATTTACAAAAACAAGAGAGGTCGAGTTCACACCAGCTTTTCTCATCTCAATAAGTTCATCATATAATCATCATTATTGCCTTTCACTTGCATGACCGAACGATGTGGATAATAATAATAGTGCGCGTGCATTAGACTAAGCTGGAATCTGCAAGCATTCAATAAACAGGAGAAGACAAGGCAATATGGGCTCTTTTGTCAGATCAACAATAATGCATATAAGAGCCACTTTAACAATTTAATCATGGTCTTCTCCTATCGACCCCCAAAGAATAGAAAAGAAATAAAACTATTTACACAGGAAAGCTCCCAACAAGCAAAAAGAAGAACAGGAAATCTTTTTGGGTTTTCTTTTTAATTACTATACAAGCATGGAAATTAAAACTAGCTAAAAGTTACAACTAATTTTTTTGGTTTTTCTTAAGGTCTATTAAACACACAAGAAGAAGGGATAAAAAGAGAAAATAAACTAACATGGAAAAAGGCGTAAAACACGATGAATCCTTCTCTCCTATTTTTTCTCTCCGAACACGAATATATAGAGTTGGAGTTGAGGTCGGAGGAGCTCCAGGGGGCCCACGAGGTAGGGGGCGCGTCCGGGGGGGGCAGGAGCGCCCCCCACCCTCGTGGCTAGGGTGTGGGCCCCCTGGCCTTGATCTGTTGGCAGTATTTTTTATTATTTCCAAAAATACGCTCCGTGGAGTTTCAGGTCATTCCGAGAACTTTTGTTTCTGCACATAAATAACACCAGGGCAATTCTGCTGAAAACAACGTTAGTCCGGGTTAGTTCCATTCAAATCATGCAAGTTAGAGTCCAAAACAAGGGCAAAAGTGTTTGGAAAAGTAGATACGAGGGAGACGTATCAATCATGTTTTGCTTGTGAGAGAAGTTTAGTCTACAGGTCTGCAACATTCAGATCCGAATGTATTTTGCAAATTTCTATGTCTACAATGCTCTACACGGAGCTACTCTAGCTAATTGCTCCCACTTTCAATATGTATCCTGATCGAGACTTAGAGTCATCTAGATCGATGTAAAAAGCTTGCATCGAGGTAACTCTTTACGACGAACTCTTTTATCACCTCCATAACCGAGAAATATTTCCTTAGTCCTCTAAGGATAATTTTGACCGCTGTCCAGTGATCTACTCCTAGATCACTATTGTACTCCTTTTGCCAAACTCAGGGCAGGGTATACAATAGGTCTGGTACATAGTATGGCATACTTTATAGAACCTATGACTGAGGCATAGGGAATGACTTTTCATTCTCTTTCTATTTTCTACCGTGGTCGGGTTTTGAGTCTTTACTCAACTTCACACCTTGCAACACAGGCAAGAACTCCTTCTTTGACTGTTCCATTTTGAACTACTTCAAAATCTTGTCAAGGTATGTACTCATTGAAAAAACTTACCAAGCATCTTGATCTATCTCTATAGATCTTGATGCTCAATGTGTAAGCACCTTCATCGAGGTCTTTCTTTGAAAAACTCTTTTGAAACACTCCTTTATGCTTTCCAGAAAATTCTACATAATTTCCGATCAACAATATGTCATTCACATATACTTATCAGAAATGTTGTAGTGCTCCCACTCACTTTCTTGTAAATACAGGCTTCACCGCAAGTCTATAAACCCATATGATTTGATCACTTTATCAAAGCATATATTCCAACTCCGAGATGCTTGCACAAGTCCATAGATGGATTGCTGGAGCTTGCTCACTTTGTTAGCACCTTTAGGATCGACAAAACCTTCTGGTTGCATCATATACAACTCTTCTTTAAGAAATCCATTAAGGAATACAGTTTTGACATCCATTTGCCAGATTTCATAAAATACGGCAACTGCTAACATGATTCAGACAGACTTTTAAGCATCAATACGAGTGAGAAAATCTCATCGTAGTCAACACCTTGAACTTGTTGAAAACATTTTTGCGACAATTCGAGCTTTGTAGATAGTAACACTACTATCAGCGTCTGTCTTCCTCTTGAAGATCCATTTATTCTTAATGAATCACCGATCATCGGGCAAGTCAATCAAAGTCCATACTTTGTTCTCATACATGGATCCCATCTCAGATTTCATGGCCTCAAGCCATTTCGCGGAATCTGGGCTCATCATCGCTTCCTCATAGTTCGTAGGTTCGTCGTGGTCTAGTAACATGACTTCCAGAAAGGATTACCGTACCACTCTGGTGCGGACCATACTCTGGTTGTCCTACGAGGTTCGGTAGTAACATGATCTGAAGTTTCATGATCATCATCATTAGCTTCCTCACTAATTGGTGTAGAGATCACTAGAACTTATTTCTGTGATGAACTACTTTCCAATTCGGGAGAAGGTACAATTACCTCATGAAGTTCTACATTCCTTCCACTCACTTCTTTCGATATAAACTTCTTATTTAGAAAGGATCCATTCTTAGCAACAAAGATATTGCCTTTCGGATCTGTGATAGAAGGTGTACCCAACAATTTCTTTTGGGTATCCTATGAAGACGCACTACTTCGATTTGGGTTCGAGCTTATCAGTTTGAAACTTTTTCACATAAGCATCGCAACCCCAAACTTTAAGAGATGACAGCTTTGATTTCTTGCCAAACCATAGTTCATACGGTGTCATCTCAACGAATTTAGATGGTGCCCTATTTAACATGAATGCAGTTGTATCTAATGCATAACCCCAAAATGATAGTGGTAAATCGGTAAGAGACATCATAGATCGCACCATATCCAATAAAGTACGATTACAACGTTCGAACACACCATTATGCTGTGGTGTTCCAGGTGGCGTGAGTTGCGAAACTATTCCACATTGTTTCAAATGAAGACCAAACTCGTAACTCAAATATTCGCCTCCGCGATCAGATCGTAGAAACTTTATTTGCTTGTTACAATGATTTTCCACTTCACTCAGAAATTCTTTGAACTTTTCAAATGTTTCAGACTTATGTTTCATTAAGTAGATATACCCATACACTACAAAAAAAGACACATCCGTGACATTTTGGGCCGAACGATTTTTTTCTGTCATACATATGACACTTCTATGACGATAATTGTGACAAAACCCGGTATCATCATATATGTGGCGGGCTCCTACTTCTATGACAAAAAATCATGACAGAAAATGGGCTTTTCGTCCTGGGCGGGCCGGAGACACAGCTGCATGACATTCTTTGGGCCGTCCATGACGGAAAAAACCATGGTAGAAGCGAGGGGGGGATTTCGGGGAGTTCCCGGTTACGGTGGGAGGCCGGGGGCCAAGCGATGCGTGTTTCTCTCGTACACGTACGCGTGTGTGTGCGAGGCGTTGGCTCTAACTGAACCCGAGCGAGGCATTGGGCTCTAACTGAACCCGAGCGATTGCACTGCAGGCTATGCGTTACTGAACCCGAGCGATCGATCGATGGCTGTTAACTGAACCCGATCGAGCGATTCCTTCGCTACTGCTGCTAACTGAAGCTGATCGATGGGATGAACAGTGAGTGTTGCGGGGGGGTTTGGATGAACAGTGAGCGGTGGCGTTGCCTCTGGATGAACAGGAACCCGTGGTGTGGTGGAGGGCTGGATGAACAGTAGACGGTGGAGGGGTGCCCGTGGAGGGGTGGATGAACAGGACCCGTGGTGTGGAGGGCTGGATAAATAGTAGACGGTGGAGGGGTGGTTGAACAGGACCCCGTGGTGTGGAGGGCTGGATGAATAGTAGACGGTGGAGGGGTGCCCGTGGAGGGGTGGTTGAACAGGACCCCGTGGTGTGGAGGGCTGGATGAACAGTAGACGGTGGAGGGGTGGTTGAATAGTAGCCGGTGGAGTAGCGTGCGATGGAGGCTGGATGAACATGAGCCCGTGGAGGCTGGATGAACAGGAGCCCGTGGAGGCTAGAGGAGGTCGATGGTGGAGATGAACAGTATCCCGTGGAGTCCCATTTTGCGGTACGCCACACCCCTCCCGGTGAACAGGACCCCCGTTTCGACCGTAGCGCTCCAACACAAGTACGTTTCGTCCGTTTTGGGGTACGCCACACCCCTCCCGATCAACAGGACCCCCGTTTCGACCGTAGGAGGTCCGTTTCCTCCGTTTTGCGGTACGCCAGACCCCTCCCGATGAACATGATCCCGTTTCGAACATGGCCGGTCGAACACAAGGCCGTTTCCTCCGTTCTGCGGTACGCCAGGCCTCGTTTCCATCGCATGTTCCGTCCAAGCCCTCCCGATGAACACGACACATTTCGTTGCCTCCCCATGAACACGACGCATTCCGTTGCCTCCCCATGAACACGATGCATTCCGTTGCCTCCCGATGAACACGACGACGACGCTGTTTCTCCGTTCCGACCCAGCCATGTACACGAGCCCTGGCCGTACGTATGCGCGAGTAGGCATTCGAGACCTCGCCCGTATGTACACATATGTGGCTGTATTTTCTTTCTTGCACCCTGGCCACTGTACGTACATGTACATGCTACGTGCGTGCCTCTACTACGACACGTGCGCGCCTCTACATCGACCAGTATGTACGTACACGTTCGCGACCAGAATGACAAAGCTACGTACGCTTCGACCAGGTGGGTCCCGACTGTTAGGCACTTCCTTGCCTGCGAAGATGTAGCTGGTGGGTCCCAGCAGTCAGGGGGCGAATCGTTTTGTTTTTTGCCCAGACGCACTTCCTTGCGTGCGAAGGTGTAGCTGGTGGGTCCCAGCAGTCGGGGGGCTGGGGGTCCCAGCAGTCAGGGGGGCGAATCATTTTTTTCGGACGCACTTCCTTGCGTGTGAAGATGTAGCTCCTGGGTCCCAACAGTCAGGGGCCGAATCATTTTTTTCGCGAAATACGGTGGCCCGTCCGGTGGGTCCCCACTGTCAGGTGGAGGAATAATTATTTTGCTCGTAATAAGGAGGCACTTCCTTGCGGCTGCCGTGGACCCAGCTGTCAGCCTCTCCATGTACAGTACTCTTCCGATGGAAGTCGGTTGTTGACCACGTTGACCACGCCGCGCCGAGAGCACCAGGGCGGTGGTCTGGACGACGGCGAGGCCTAGGAAGGGGACGACGCGGAGCCGGGGAAGACGCAGCAGTGGAAGCCCGCACGGAGAGGAGTACGAGGGTTCACTGGTTCGGCTGCGGTGTGAGGCTGCCGTCGCCGCAGAATAACAGCGGGTGTGGGTGAGTAGAGGGATGGCCTGGCCAGCGGTGGGAGTAGTACGGGGCGGTGAGGCCTCCGCAGCATGACAACCAGCCACGGGAGGCAGGAGCACGCGACACGACCGGCGCTGCTTTGGGCGGCTGGAGCAAGAAGACCAGAGGTTGAAGAAGCACTACGGCCGTTGGATGGACATCGTACGATCACTACAGCTAGAATCATTTATATTGACTAAGTTGACAAAGCCCTTGGTACGCGTCAACTTAGTAGGCCCACAACTTGGATTTGGCAGAGAACATATAGCCCATTTGCGATTTGTAAGAATGTACAACCCATTTTTTAATTCTAATGGAATTTACTACAACCCATTTACAGTTTGTTAAAAGTACAGCCTAACTTCTAGCTAGGACAACGATTAATAATCTCAAACAACCGCTCAAAACAGAATTCAAAAAAAATTCCCACATTTTGATGGGATCCAAAATATTTTTATCCGAAATTTCTAGTCAGGTTAAATATAATTTCAAAATAAAGTTGTATTACGTTAAAATCCAACGAACTATTGCGCGCGCAACAAGTAATGAAATTAAAATTTTCAAATTCCAAAAAGAATATATTTTTCAAACTAATTATGTGTTTGGTGCATAGTAACTGTCCAGTTATTATAATTACATCCCATTTGTTATTTCTTAAAGTCCATTTACTTGTTAAGCCTAATGCATATCTCCTAGGAAAGTTTGCATCCCAGCGGGGCGAAGAATAACAAGTTGACCCGGATATTGTGTACAACTGTCGGCCCAGTTGCATTGTTGATGTTGAAAAAAGCTATTTTTATACACACATTTAAAAAAATTTGTATACATAAGGAACATTTTTATACACACATTTAACAAATTTTAAATACATGATTAACACTTTAAAAAAAATATTTTTTAGTCAACAGTGGGCCCACAGCGAGCGGAGGAGGTCACAATACACATATTTTTTAAATACATGATTAACACTTTTGCAAAAACAATTAGCCCACAGCGAGCCAATTAGCTCCAGTCGGCCCACAGTGGGCCGACAGGACCCAATCAGTCCATAGTGGGCCGACAGGGACCAGTCGGCCAGCTGTAGGCCGACTGGAATCCAATCGGCCTGCTGTGGGCCGACTAGGTCCAGTCGGCCTGCAGCGGGCCAACGGTGTATTATTTTTGAAAAAAAAATTACCCAGCGTAATATTTATGAAAATTAATAAAAAATGTATTATTTAAAAAATAACGAAAAAAGGCTTGTGTAGTACAGTACAACCTAACATGGTTACTCAGCCCACATTCAGCGACGCCGGAAAGACCCAAACAAGGCTTTTGTACAACTTTTTGAAGTCACTGAGCTCAATTAATAACTTAAGAAAAAAGTTAGATTACAGTGGAACCTAATTAAAAGCTGTCACGAGCAAATAAATAATTCAACGAGTCCCACTTGTGCGTGCGCGCGCGTGTGTGCGTGTGTGTGTGTGTGAGAGAGAGAGAGAGAGAGACCCATCGGCCGATGCTCGTAAATACATCTTTCAGCCATATGCATTGCTGATGCTCAGTAAAAACTTATATAGTTGACACAATCATATAGAACATCATAGCACACTGAACTTGCATACAAAAATTTCACGCAGGCGGCACAATCAGGATGGAAGCAGTGGATCACTACGGGAAGGGCTATGTTGAAACCAACAAAGTCATACATAACGGTTCATCGTCTTTATCAATGACGGGGAAATATCTTGAATGTTGTGCAAAGAAAACAGACAGACAACACAATAAGTTCTCCTAGCACATTAAGTTGACGTACATCCCTTTCTAAAAAAAGTTCAGGTACAAAATTAGAACAGGTCACAATAAAATGTACTGGCATATCAGTGCTTCACACCCATAGCTCGGATTTAACTAGTATCTGACAAGATTCAGTTGTTACCTCAAATTAGAGCACATCCTGGCAGCCAGCCCCCCTCTTCTCCCAAAGAAGCAGTGGCATCCGCCGCGCGATGGAGTAGGCCCTGTGCCATCCATCGTTCCGAGAAACACGGGAAAGTCTGACGTTGACTCCTGTAATGGACGTCGTTGACGGACCCTGGCACCAGCGGTGGCGGCAGGACTTCAATTGATGGATTGACCACTTCTTCGACATGCACGAACACTCGACACATGTACATCCCTAACGTGGTCTGCGGCGGCCTTGGTGGTGACAAATAGTACAACCCCGGTTCCTGCACTGGTATGTCAACACCAATCACCTTCGGTATGGTGGACGGCTTCTTCATCCATGCCATAACCGTCAGAGCCCAGCTGTCTGGAGGAACAAACATACTTACGAGCTCACCTCCAAGGTCGTTGATAAGCTCGTTCATGGACTCGTTGTTCCAAGCACATCGAGGCATGCCGTGGAAGGTAAGCTTTGTTAAAGACTCAAGCTCAGAGGGCACCAAGCCCCATCCTGGGTGCCACCGATCAAAGCTCACCAGCGCGCCATCGCAGAACAAACGCCGCAAAGATTCGAACACACGACTGCAGTCAAAAGTTGTCCGGAACCTGACGAAGAAATCAGCCGGTGGCGGATAGACTTCGACGAGCAAGTCACTTATTTGGATGTCATGCGCAATGCCAAGAGCTTTGACAAGGTCATCCGGTGAGACGGGAGGCCGGTCGCCGTTGATGGTTACCATCAGCACTTTGCCAGCAAACTGGTCGTCAAGCGCCGCCATGCCACTGTTGAGCGACAGCATGTAGCGACCGAAGGCAGGACGGACCTCAGGATCTCCGGCTCGGAGATCCGCGTTGACCGGCGACATGATAGTGCGCTTGAGTACAGGGAGTACAGGAGGGGGATTTGGGGGAACTGGAGTAGGAATCGAGATTCCAGAGGTGGGGGAGGGGCGGGAGACTGCGAATGAAAAGGTAGCATGAATTTCGAGCACGCGCCAATATGCTCTCGGCGCGCAAGCGCACGAAAACACTGGTGGCGCCCACATGTCGGCCTAAGAGTCCTTATTCATTCTTTTTTGGAGAGCTCGGCCTTTTTTTTCCAGGATCTTTCGAGAGCCCGGCCTGAAAGACATATATTTAGGAACAGGGGCAGTACATTACACAAAATCGTAGATGGCATGTAGGAATTCCAGTGCACTACATTAGGCTCCCTTAGAGTGCCTGCTAGTCCAGCATATAGAGTCATGGCTAGTTTATGGTACGCACACAATCGTTAATTGGTGGTTTAAATATGCGCAAGGGATATGCAATGTAGTATCATGTAGAGATGTCTGAACTTAGCCGTGTCAACTTGCAGATAGGGTTACACAATGAAAAAGTACAAGATGTATGTGGCAATTTCATGGAACATCGCAAAAAAAGGAGAGGCAGCGGTGAGCCTATACAGTGTGCCATGGTACGTCACTCCTCCATTGCAATCATCGTGACATGTTATTTGTATGCCAGTTCTATTAGCCAAGTTTCTTAGGGACAGTTATTACGAGTTATCCTAAGAAAATAAGCACCTATGAATATAAGCTCCATGTAATAAGCCAACCAGTTCTTTTCATTGCGTTTTCAGCTTATCTTTGGTATGATCAGTGGAAAATCTAGATTGCATTATATATTTTTTTCATTTTGCTGCCCATATGGAAATTAATTTGACTTGCAAACATCACAAATTGAACCCAGTGCAGTAATTAATATGATAGGAAAACAGACCATCACTATTTGCTCAAAATGCAAATACAAAGATACCATCTACTTGGCACAATCTACTTTGGTCAATGTTTTCCATAGATATCCCATTGCCTAATTTAAACGGAGAACGCATGACCCACATTTAAATGAAGAACAATTATTTATTGAAATTCGATGGTCCAAGTGGCTGGTTATTATTGTATAGAAGCACCACCTGAAAGCATCATATAGCAGCAGCAGCAGCTCATAGCAACTCATCATACAGCAGCAGCAGTCTGCAATTCATCATATACCAGCAGCAGCTCATAGCAATTCATTATATAGCAGCAGCAGGAGCAGCTCATAGCAATTCATCATATAGCAACAGCAGGAGCAGCTCATAGCAATTCATCATATAGCAGCATCAGGAGCAGCTTGTAGCAACTCATCATATAGCAGCAGCAGGAGTAGCTTGTAGCAACTCATCATATAGCAGCAGCAGCTCATAGCAATTCATCATATAGCAGCAGCAGCAGCTCATGGCAACTCATCATACAGCAGCAGCAGCTCATAACAATTCATCATATAGCAGCAGCAGGAGCAGCTCATAGCAATGCATCATATAGCAGCAGCAGAAGCAGCTCATAGCAATTCATCGTATAGTGGATCAGAATGAAAATTTGGCAAAAAATCAGAGGAGATCCTCACCTTGTTGGATGAGCTCATCCTTCAACAGCACCTCGAGGCCATGGTCTGGGAGGAGGGGAGGGGGAATAAGGTGCCTTCTGCCGCAGTGTGGCATTAGCCGTAGTTGTGCAGCGCCCGCCGGAGTAGTGCGTTGGACGAACCACAGTGGAGCAGCTGCTGGAGACCATGAGAATGAGGGGCGGCGCCAGAGGGAGGAGAAGCCAGGGAGATTTGCCCCTACCCGCCGGCCATGTAGCCTAGCTGGACATAGCATCGTCGAGGACAAGGCCAGATGGGACCAGTGGCGACGGCTCACTGGAGGAACCCTAGTGCTGCAGGCAGGGGATCGAGGTAGAGGGAAAGGGGAGAGGAGATGCAAGCGGGCATGGCAATGAAATTTTGCTTGCAATGATGAATCACTCCTGCCTGCTATCTGTACATTTAGGCATCATCATACATGGCATAACCTAATACATGTGCATTCCATTGTAGAATTTGGAATATGCAATGTTTATGTTAGTTCATACGTTGCACATGATGTTTAAATGCCCCTTAAATCTGGTCAGTCAAGTGATGGTCTTTAAGCCTCCTTCTTTGCTTCTTTTCTTGATATGTAAGATTTGCTCACACATCTGTTCAATTGCTTGTTTGCATCAGCCAGCCATACTAGGACTGTTTGCTTTGATTACTTGTTGTTCTTGACCTAACACTCTAACAAAGCTTGTCAACGATTTAAACACTAAGGGCTGCTGTAGTGGGGCCTTGTCTAACTCATAGGTGACATAAAGGTTTGGCTGTACACTACAGTAGGCAAGTATGTTAGGAAAGTATACATATTTATCTTCCAAGGAGACGAGTAACTAGTTGACATAATTATGTGGTGTTGTTTTGTTATAATCTCATCCTTTTGTGTTCACAGACTGGAAAGTATGCATATTTATCTTCCAAGGAGACGAGTAACTAGTTTGTGTCACCTTGCAGAGGGGGTGCAATGAAGATAAGATTGAGGATTTCCAAGTACAAGATGTTAGGAAGGAGCCTTGCAAGAGAAGTAGGAGCTGCGCTGAGCCTCTTCAACCTGCTAAGGTAAGTCACTCTATGCAACTCAACAGTTCAATTCCTTGTTTGTTTCAGGCATAGTTAAATTTTCTCTTTTCAATTGCTTTATTTGTCCTCAGTTAATGAGATGCCCAAATAATCATCCCTGATGTTCGGTACTTGCATCACTATTAGTTGACATAATTAAAGGCCTTACCATTTAATTACTCTGCCGAAGTGTTGTAAGTGCATCTAGTGCCACCCCTAGTTGGTTTTGGAGTATTGACGACAAACCTAGTTGAGGGACTAACGTGTTTGTGAGAATTGCAGGAAAACACAGGTAGAAGTCCCTCATTGATTCGGTTTTATTACCAGAGATGACCCCTAAAAATGTACGAAGACATTGAAGACAATGGTGGTTTATGAAGATATTCATATTGAAGACAATGACATGAGAAGACTCCCTATGAAGCTTATGGAACTCGAAGACTTAGAACCTTCGTAGTTTTATTTCATTTATGTTGTGTCATAGGAATCACCGTACTGTTAAGTGGGGTCCAAGAGAACCAGTCAGAATGACTGAAGTGATGCCTAATTCAAATCCTATGCCTTCGAGCGAAGCCTATGAGAGAAAATCTTGTCCAGAGTCAGACAAGTCAGCTTTACTTGTAGCCCAAGTAAAGTTGCCGTGTGAGTTCGAAATCCGACCGTTGGTACACGTGTCAGTTCCTTAGTGACCCAGGGTCATTTCGGACAAATTAGGTCGGGTTGCCATGTGGCTATAAATAGTCCACCCCTACAACCATAAACGGTTGGCTGCTTAGATTTCAGTGCACGGCTTTTGTCGTTTGAGAGCAACCCACCTCGAAGCCTTTGAAAGAAAAATTCCTAGTGAGGAGAAAAGCCCTAACCACCCAGAGCCAGAGTAAATTGGGCATCACTTAAGTCTTCGTGTCTGTGTGATCTGAAGACTTATTACACTTGAGGACTGTGCATCCTCCAAACGGTTAGGCATCGCGTTCAGAGCATCCAAGAGAAATTGTGGATTGCCAGTGAACGAAGTCTGTGAAGGTTTGGGAGTCTACCTTGAAGACTTACCAGAGTGATTGGGCGAGGTCTGTGTGACCTTAGCTCAAGGAGAAAACGGTGAGGACTGGGTGTCTTGGACTAAGTGTCCTTGACTGGGTGTCCAGGACTGTGTGTCCTTTGGTTTAAATACCTAGCCGCTCCAACCAGACGTACAGTTGTCACAGCAACTGGAACTGGTCCAACAAATCATTGTCTTACAACGTGTCACTGGTTTCATCTTCACTTCCTTTTACTTACAGTTATTCATTGTGAAGCCATTACATGCCTGATTTACCTTTTTGTCTTCACAACATGAATGTATGATCTGTTTGGCTTCATAACTTCTTCCTACCTGATCCTTATTACACTGAAGCTGTTTGTCACTGCGCTTTCACTCTATTGAATACATGACCATGGCTGGCCTAGTGTAATCTAACTTCCGCTGCATAGTAATAGGCATAATCTTCACTGTTTGTCTTCATAACTCTCACGTTTTGAAGACTTTCATAAAAATCGCCTATTCACCCCCCCTCTAGTCGATATAACACACTTTCAATTGGTATCAGAGCGAGGTGCTCCCTTGTTCTGTGTGATTCGGTTTAACCACCTGGAGTTTTAGCTATGTCGACTGCAGGGATAATCAAAGTCTCCGCTGCTTGCCCCGTCTTCGATGGAACTGAATATCCCTACTGGAAGAATAAGATGCGCATGCATCTTGAAGCCATTAATGTCGACCTATGGTATGTCGTCGAGAACGGCATTCCCAAGGCTGGAGAAGGTGTCACTGCTGCTGATGTCAAGAAATTCGTTCAACTGGACTCTACTGCTAAGAATATCATCTGTGGTCATCTGACCAAAGGACAGTATGGCCGTGTGAGTGCTTTGAAGACATCCAAACTGGTCTGGGACTGGCTCTCCAAAGTTAATGAAGGCATCTCAACCCAAAGAGATCAAAGAATCAGTGTCCTTCGCAATATCTTCAACCGCTTCAAGCAAAATGACAATGAGAATGTCCAGCACACATTTGACCGGCTCACTGACATCACAAATGAGCTTCAAGCCCTCGGCGCCACTGAGATCACCAAACATGAAATCGTCAAGACGTTGCTGAGATCACTTGATAGTTCGTTTGACATCCTGGCCCTGATGATTCAAGAACGTCCTGATTTCAAGACACTCGATCCGTCTGACATACTTGAGAGGCTCAACACACATGAGTTTCAGCTCTCTGAGAAAAGAGATATCTACGGTCCAAACTATGGGCGAACTCGAGCCTTGAAGGCAAAAGCTGTCTCCTCATCTGAAGAAGAATCTGACTGCAGTTCTGATGATCCTGAAGACATTGGAAGAGAACTTGCAATGCTAGTGAAGAAGTTCCAAAAATTCACTAAGAAGAAAGGCTTCAGGAAATCTTCACGATCAAGCTCAAGGAATGATGAAGCTTCTGCTCATGACTACAAGAAGAAAACATGTCACAAGTGCAAGAAAACTGGACACTTCATCTCTGAGTGTCCATAGTGGGACAATGAGAACAGAAGGAAGAAGAAGAGCAAGGAATATGATTCTGACGACAAGAAGAAGAAGAAATACTCAAAGTCTTCTTCCAAAACTTCATCAAGGTCTTCATCACACAAGAAGAGCTCATCTGGCAAGGCACGTGCGTTTGTTGGAAAGGAGATGGATTCAGAGGAGGAGTCCGCATCTGAGGAGGCAGAGGTGGAGTCTGAGGAGGAGTCTGATTCTGGCATTGCGAGTCTGGCTACAGCATACGTCGCCAAGTCCATCTTCAATACTGAAGACAATGACTGCATCACCGACACCGACGCAAATGACAAGAACGACTCCACTCCTACCTACTGCTTCATGGCACGCGGTGCCAATGTAAACACACGCACAACTCGCTATGAAACATCTAGTGACGATGACTCTGAATGTGATTCAAAACCTAGCTACAAAACACTTGCTAAAATTACAACTGAACAACAGAAAGCTATGGAACATATTCAAAAATTGTTAGACAGAAGCGATGATCTGTTGGGTGCTGAAATGACTCGATCTGAATCCTTAATTGAAGACATAAAAAAACCTTCACGTTAAGTATCAGGAACTTGAAGATCGTCATGATACTCTCTCAACAACTCATGAAAAGCTTTCCTATGATTATCTTCAAAGGAAGCAAGAACTTGAGAAATTGAGGGTGGCTCATGAAGATCTTCAAAAGGAAAACGAGTCACTTCGCGCTGAACAGATCAGTCCCGCTCAGGAAGGATTTGAACCACCATGTCTTAAATGCATTGAGCGTGATAATGCTGCTTCTGTTGCTGAATGTTCCACTGCTACTACTGTTTCAATATCTTCAACTGTTGATGTGGTAACTAACCCCTCTGCTAAGGATACCACTGCTATTGCTGATGAGAATGCTAGGTTGAAGACATTGCTTGAAACAGGGATGTACAAAAGTCTGAAAGGGCATCAGACATTATGTGATGTCCTTAAGAAGTAGATTCTGAACCGAAACCCTAGGAAAGAGGGTGTTGGGTTCGTGAGGAAAATTAATGCAGATGGGTCTTACTGGAAACCTGAGCAGTACCCCAAAACCACATGGGTTGCTGCAAAGGAATCCTCAGCAGATCCATCCAATCTGTCTGGCTTCACTTGTGCTAACCCAATTATCATTGATGAATCCTTTGATGCAAACTATAAACTGTTTAAGAATCAGAATGATGAAGTGTTTGCCAGGTACATTGGTACTAACTGCAGGAATGGACCGCCTATGAAGAAGATCTGGGTTCCGAAAACATGTCTGGAAAATCTTCCTGTGAATGTTTTCATGACACCTCACTTGAAGAAGACAAACCTCAGACCAAAGGCTTCATATGGTCCAAAGGCTTCGTACAAACAGGGGACTCACCTGAGTCGCACTAATGCAAATGTTTTGCAGGGGAACCATACTCAGGCATATGAATATGAGAGTGGTTCATCGAACCATCATGTTCATATGACCAAAAATTATTCTGCTTATTCCTATGAGTATTATTGTCCACCTGCTAGACTGTTTGCTAAGGCTTCAAGGCCAAAATTCTCAGATGCTGCACTTAGACTTATAGCTTCTAAGCCACCCTTGAAGATGTGGGTGGTTAAGAAGGCTTAACTCTCCTTTGCAGGGAAAGGTCTCCAGCACAAAAACAAAATCTTCTGATGCTATTGCTGGGGACCATAAAAATCTTGTGGGGCGCAAGATAAAATGCCCAAATGGAATCATTATGTACTTCGTTCCTGAATCACATGCTACTCTCCCTATCAGTCCTAATCTGGATCTGAGTTTTCATAACCCACTGGTTCGTCAAATGTTTATGCTTCACAATACCCTTCGTGAAGCCTATCCCCCTAACTGCACTGTAGGGTACGACACCAGCGACTTCAAAGTATTCAGAATGGATTATTGACAGTGGGTGTACAAATCATATGACTGGCAAAAGAAGCCTTCTTATGGACTCAACATTACGTCCATCTGACAAGAGCCACATCACATTTGCTGACACTGGTAAAAGTAAGGTATTGGGTCTAGGTAGAGTTGCAATCTCAAAGGATCAACACATGGATAAAGTCATGCTTGTGGAATCCCTTGGCTTCAACTTAATGTCTGTCTCAATGCTTTGCGATTTGAATATGGTTGTAATGTTTGGAAAATATCGTTGCCTGGTGCTAATGGAATCTGACAAATCTCTAGTGTTTGAAGGGTATCGGAAGGGTGATTTGTACGTGGTAGATTTCTCAGCAGGACCACAACTTGCAGTATGTCTTCTTGCAAAAGCTTCAGAATGCTGGCTTTGGCATCGAAGGCTTGGGCATGCTGGCATGAGGAACCTCCACACCCTTGCGAAGAAAAAGCACGTCATAGGCATCGAGGGCGTCAAGTTCAAGAAAGATCATTTATGCGGTGCCTGTGAAGAAGGGAAGATGACAAGGGCAAAACATCCTTCGAAGACAATCATGACTACTACTCAACCCTTCGAACTACTGCACATGGATCTTTTCGGTCCCACTCACTACTCAACTTTTACTACTTCTGCATGCCTCTATGGCTTCATAATTGTTGATGATTATTCTAGATATACTTGGGTGCACATAATCCTTTACAAGACTGAAGTGCAGGATGTCTTCAGACGCTTCGCAAATCGAGCTATGAACAATTTTGGCGCCAAGATAAAGCACATCAGAAGTGACAATGGCACTGAATTCAAGAACACTGGCCTTGATACATATCTGGATACCTTGGGCATCACACATGAATTCTCAGCTCCATACACGCCACAGCAGAATGGCGTCGTCGAACGCAAGAACAGAACACTCATTGAGATGGCCAGAACAATGCTAGATGAATACAAGACTCCAAGAAAATTCTGGACTGAAGCCATTGATACTGCATGCCATACAATCAATCATGTTTATCTTCACAAGCTTCTGAACAAGACATCTTATGAACTCCTAACTGGCAAGAAGCCAAATGTCAGTTACTTCAGAGTATTTGGCGCAAAATGCTGGATCAAGGACCCACACCACACCTCAAAGTTTGCACCAAAAGCACATGAGGGCTTCATGCTTGGATATGGAAAGGATTCGCACTCCTACAGAGTCTTCAATCTCTTCCACTACAAAGTGGTTGAAACAGTGGATGTGCGGTTTGATGAAACCAATGGATCACAAAGAGAGCAATTGCCAAATGTGCTAGATGAAGTTCCAGCAAATGAATCAATCAAGCTTATGGGAACTGGAGAAATTGTACCTTCTGAAGCTCATCCTGAAGAAGAACTTATCATCTCAGCACCTGATCCACATGAAGACAATGCTCAGCCTGAAGATATACCTTCAAGTGACCACATAGATCAGCAAGAGCAAAGTCTTCGCCCCACACACCCTCGTGTTGCAAATGAAGTACAAATTGACAAAATACTTGACAGCATCAATGCACCTGGTCCACTCACTCGTTCAAGGGCAACTCAGCTAACAAACTTCTGTGGGCATTTCGCATTCGTCTCAATATCAGAACCCAAGAAAGTTGAAGAAGCCTTCATGGAACCTGAATGGATTCAAGCTATGCAAGAAGAGCTTCAACAGTTTGAGCTGAATAATGTATGGGAACTAGTTAAGCGTCCTGATCCACGGAGGCACAACATAATAGGCACCAAATGGATATACCGCAACAAGCAAGATGAGCATGGTCAAGTTGTCAGAAACAAAGCTCGTCTCGTTGCTCAAGGATATACTCAAGTGGAGGGCATTGACTTTGATGAAACATTTGCTCCTGTGGCTAGGCTTGAAGCCATACGCATACTGCTGGCCTATGCAAATCATCATAACATACTTCTATATCAAATGGATGTGAAAAGTGCCTTTCTCAATGGCAAGATTGAACTAGAAGTGTATGTTGCACAACCACCTGGCTTTGAAAATCCAAAACATCCTGATATGGTATACAAGCTCAACAAGGCACTGTATGGCCTCAAACAAGCCCCCAGGGCCTGGTATGATACACTCAAGTACTTTCTGAAGAGCAAAGGCTTCATACCTGGTTCCCTGGATCCCACTCTTTTCACGAAGACATATGATGGTGAACTGTTTGTGTGCCAAATATATGTGGATGGCATTATCTTCGGCTGCACCAATCAGAAGTATAGTGAAGAGTTTGGATATATGATGCAAGAGCAATATCAGATGTCCATGATGGGTGAGCTGAAGTTCTTCCTCGGTCTTCAAATACGGCAACAACGCAACGGCATCTTCATATCACAAGAGAAATATCTTAAAGAGTGCCTGAAGAAGTTCGGTATGCAAGACTGCAAAGGCTTCACAACACCAATGCCAGCCAAGCATCATCTGGGTCCCGACGACAATGGTTAAGAGTTCGATCAAAAGGTATACCGCTCCATGATTGGGTCTTTGCTTTATTTATGTGCATCTAGGCCAGATATCATGCTTAGTGTTTGCATGTGTGCTCGATTTCAAGCGGCACCAAAGGAGTCGCATCACTTAGCTGTGAAGCGAATTCTTCGATATTTGGCTCACACCCTAACTCTAGGATTATGGTATCCAAAGGGCTCAGAGTTTGATCTGGTTGGATTTTCGGATGCTGATTATGCTGGTGACAAAGTTGATCGCAAATCTACATCAGGCACATGTCATTTTCTGGGACGATCACTTGTATGTTGGTCTTCAAAGAAGCAGAACTGTGTATCTCTCTCCACTGCTGAATCTGAATACATTGCTGCTGGATCTTGCTGCGCTCAGCTTCTGTGGATGAAGCAAACACTCAAGGATTATGGCATTCATCTGAAGCAAGTGCCACTTTACTGCGACAACGAAAGCGCCATCAAGATTGCCAACAACCCAGTTCAGCACTCGAAGACAAAGCACATTGAAATTCGTCATCACTTTCTCAGAGATCATGTTGTGAAGGAAGACATTGATATCATACACGTCAACACTGAAGAGCAATTGGCAGATATCTTCACCAAGCCCTTGGATGAGAAGAGATTTTGCAAGTTACGGTGTGAGCTAAATATCTTGGAATCCTCAAATGTCCTGTGATCAGGCACACATCCTAACAATTATGCATATTGATGACTTAGATGTGCAACACACAAAGTAGCGTATATCTTCAATCAATGAAGACATACATTCTAAGTGTGAATACATTAATGTGGAATTTGACTTCGGAGCGCCACGATAATTGTGCGCCGTGTCTGGGTCTAATACTTCCTATACGGTGGGTAACGCCACCACCAAACGTTCCATTTTGAAGTATTTCACTCATGGCGTTACCTCGCAATGTCTTCACATTTGGTTTGGCTTCATTCTCAATATGTCTTCATGATTATCTTCACCGCGTTGATTATATGGATATATATGTACTGATGTTCTGTCCTCTACAGCATTCACTTATAGCTATGTCTTCTTGGTTGAATCTTTTTGAACTAAGTGAATGTGATCGGACCCTAATCTCTCTATGCTTTCTATCTCAAACTCTATCTCTCCAAGTCATATGCATTCTGTTGAAACTGTCGAATGTCTTCACTGTGTCCTTGTCAGCCGAAGACATTGAGACAACCATAAAAGTCCGTTTTTAATGCTCATTCCTCCACATAAGATCCGGAGAAGCAGGAACGACCGCCCGACAATTTAGGCGTGCGTGGGACGTGGAACAAATCCCAACCTTCCTCTAACTGGCCACGCGTGCCCCAAATGTGAACCGCCAGGGGCACCTGGGTAATAGCACAGTGCCGCCTCTGAGTCTATAAATTCACACTTACCGCGGTCATTATCTCCTTCCTCCACCCTCGCACGAACCCTAGCGCCACCGCTAGCACTCGACGACGCCGGCGACGAAGCGCTTCACTGCCGCAACCTCTCCGACGCCGTTTTCACGCCGACAGCGGACATCGCTCTCTCCGCCGTCGCCGTAGGTGTCTTCCGTCGCCAAGTTAGGGCACGGAGGATCGAACTGCTCGGCCTCAACTCTCACTTCGTCTAGCAGTTCCAAGTGTGGTAAATAAAACCTATTTTTACAGCTTCTTTTGATCCTACAGTTCAGTCACTTTCTGCCATAAGAAGTTTCTCTTCACACCAGTTAAATCTCTCGCTGCATCTCATAACATCCCTAGTATATTCACTTGTGCTTCATAAAGTAGTTAGATTCCTCACTTGTACTGATCTATGGGTTCGTACAAATCTAGAACCAACTTCTTATCTATAAGTGAATGTCTTCGCATAATGAGGTCAATGTCTTCTAAACTGATTTATCTTCAAAATCTTCTGAGAATGCATATGACCTCTTCCCCTTCCCTCGCACCTTAATGCTATCACAGGTACATGTCCGTGGGAGAATCCTTTGGTTCTCATAGTCTGCATTCATTTGCAGAGTACTTGCAGCATCACATCAACTCGCCTGAAGCCAGTTCTTGCAAAAGGAAGCCTTTGAAGCCTTTGAACATCTTGAAGCCTTCCAAGTTATTCATGGCTTCAGAAACAGCAGCAAGGAAGGGAGGCAGACAGCGACGTGGTGAAACGTCCAAAGATCTGCCTGATGAATTGGCAGAGATGTACAAAACTGATCCTGAAGAAAGCTATGGTCAGCGCAAGACACGAATCAAATGGATTCGAAGATATTGGGCAGAGCAATGGTTCCACTACCGTTTCGTCACTCAGGAATATGCGGAGAAGTGCGCCATCAAGAGACCGTGGGGAGATGTATTATACAAAAATCTCGTACCCAGGTCCAGAGACGAAGCCATTGCTCAAGGCTTCTATCCATGCATGGTGAGAGGATCAAAGCCAGCTGAAGCACATCCGTCGTCACTTCTCTGGTGCCGCGATGATAATCTCTTCAAGCGCAACTTTCAGTTTGCACAATAGTCAGCGAAGATAAACAAGAAGAAATTTGGGCTTGACTTCAACCCTGGTCCCTCCTCACCAAGGGCAGATGGCACACGCGACGCCGATCCCAATATCATCGGGCCGTATGCCAATCTTGCAGGCCTCATCACTCGCATTCTAGTCCAAGGGACTGCCGTGAACGACCCTCCAGCAGATACTGAGTCTGATGATGCCCCTGCTGCTCCGAAGCCAAAGCAGAAGAAGCCAAAAGCTCCAAAAGCTTCAAAGCCAGCCGCTTCTCCCAAAATCTCAAAAGTGAAGCCATTGGCAACTGCACCTCCTGAAGCCAGTGTGCAGTCTGAAGGCTTATCACGAGTGTCCAAGCCCCAAGAAGCCAAGAAGCCTCAGCCACATACAGGCAAAGAGCTTACAACTGCTGATATTCTGCGCTGCGAAACCATTGATCTCTCAAGCGATGAAGATCTTGGAGATGACGCTCTCGAGCAGCTCATCAAGAGCAAGGATGAGGCTGAAATCTTCAACAATCTGCCTCTGTTTGATGTCACCATCATCCACAACTTCATTGATGAATGGTTTGCCTCACCGGACATTAGCTTCAACGATCTGCAGCTGCCAATAGGCCTCAGCGTTGCTTTTCAAGGCGCAATAGCTTCAGAACTTGCAATAGCCCAGCGCATTGTAGAATTGAAGCAGAAAATTGATTATGAAAAGGCTCAGTTCAAGAAGCACGTGGCCAAGCTCAGTGTGCAAGAAGTGAAAAACTTCAAGATCATGTTGCATGAGCTGAAAGAGAGCTTCCTGAAGACGCGTGCTGAAGCTCAAGGCTCGCGAGAACGCATGAAGACTTTGGCTGATCGCTGCGTGCAGGCCTACAATGAGGCAGAGAAGCGCAAGGCACTTGGGCGTCCCGGCATTGACCCCAGGATGGCCGCGAAGAAGAAAAAGAAGGCTGTTGTGCCTGAATCTGAAGCGCCAAGGTCAGAAACTGCTCCGATTGTCTTCCCCGTTGCAAAGACTGGCTCGAAGCCAAAGGGTCAATCAACCGCCTCACAGCTCAAGAAGACACGAATTGCAGAGGCTGAAGCTAAAAAGAGAAAACAATCTGAAGCCTCTCCCTCTGAACCCGTCATTAAGAAGCGCAAGACAAAGAAATCTCGGGCTGCTCCCACAGAGCCCTTGATCGTTGAACCCCTCTCCGTCCGCTATCCTGACGCAGATCGTCAGTTGACAGTGCATGAGCCTGCTTTCATAGAGGCTCCGCACGCTGAAGACATTCCAGCAGCCAACCCCAATGCTGCTGAAGACATTGGTCCCCAAGACAATGTGCAAGGTGATGCAGCCCTTCCTCAGCTTGAGACAAGCGAACAGATCAGTATTGGTCGTCCATTGACGCCAATCACACAAGATGCGTCGTGGGCAGATCGCCCACAGGAGGAAGATGAGCCCCAACCCACTGCAACTCCACCGGCGCCTACACTCCGTAGGCTTCGCAAAGGGCCAAGGGCTCAGGCTGCTGAAGACATTCCGGCTGGATCAGCCGAAGAGCAAGCAGAAATACCACAAGCTCCAACTCCCCCGCACCAACAAGAAGCAGTTCTCAAGGAGAACATGCCTGAAGCTGAAAATGTTGAGGCTGCCACAAACAACGCCGAAGCAAATGTGGAGCCCTCCCCAACAACAGCTTCAGAAGACACCGAAGCTACTGCTCCTGAACATTCTGTGCCTGAGTCTGCTGCCGGACCACAATTCAACTATCATATTGCGCATAGGCCCCAGGTCCAGAAGCCGATCCCATGACTACCAAGGTTCCCAGGTCCTGCATCAGCTCCTGGTTCCTTCAACATCAACGGCTTCAGGGCAGATAACACGTTTTTCGACCGCTCCAAGAACCCTTATTCAAGGGAACGAATTGTATCAGATAGGTTCTGGAGCCATCAACAGCGCAGCTATTATTCATGCATCCTCTACAACCAAGGCCGCATCTTTCCTCACAAGCGCCTTGAGGTTGAAGCTGTTGCTGGTCTGCCTGGTCTGGAAGAAGCACTGGATTGCTTCAAGCAAGTGGGTTTGCTGCCATTTATCATTGACGAAGAGCACTGGAACGAAGAGCTTCTGCTCCAGTTCTATGCCACTTTGCATATCAAAGGCTATAACAGAGATCCGAAGACATGGATCCTGGAGTGGATGACAGGCAATATCCATCATGAAGCCAATGCTTTCGACCTAATTGAGCTTACCGGCCTTCCCACTCCTGGCGAATTCTTTGAAGAAGGGTGCCAACTCCATGCTGAAGCAATTGAGAGCATATTTCAGCGTCCTGAGCCAGATATGAGTCAGATGCTCTCAATGATGAAGCCATTGCCTCCAAATGCACCCTATCCAACTAGGTTCTTCGTTGAAGACTTAGAGTACCTGCCCAGAACAATATATCACATCATAAGGCGGACTCTCTGGCCAGTCAAGGGACACTCTCGATATGCAACGATTGATGGTGCAATGAAGACTCTCATCTTCTGCATTCTTCACGGCAAATGCTTCAATACACAGGATCTCTTCATCCGTCAATTTGCAGCGTCTGCTTCAGAACTGTTTGGATTAAAGTTTTATGCTCCTTGGGTTATGAGGCTGATCAAGCTTCACTCTGCAATCTCCTATCAACCCTCAGCCCGCAATCATAGGATATTTTTGCCAGATGTGGACACATCTGCTGAAGCAATATATCCAGAGCCGACCAAGCAACCACTAAGTCTTCAGAATGCAGAACACCAGAGCTTCACTCAAAATATTGAAGGTGTTGAAGCTCTCTCCCGAGTGTATCCAATGGCTGGCACCACACGTGCCCCTGCATCAACTGAAGCCACCAACAGCACAGCTGCAAAGAGACCCAAGAAGCGCGCTCATGCACTCAATGACAGAGAGCTTCTTGTGGCTCTTCACCAAAAGCAAGATAGGCATCACGACTGGCTCAAGAGGCAGATGAGAAGCATCATGCAAGACGTAAATCGCATCAGAAATCTGGCAACCAAGAATGCATTTGTCACACACGAGACCTGTCGCCGGACTTGGAAGGGCCTCACCATGATGTGCCCTGAAGCTGAACTGCATGAGGATGGCTTCACAGAGCACTTCAAATTTGACTCCACGCCTCCAAGAAGAGCGGTGATGCGCAGCACACCATCACTTGAAGAGTCAGAGTTCTCTTCTTCTGCTGCCACCGTGTCTGCCCGGATTATTGAAGAAGAAGACGATGCGACATCATCTCCACCTGCTTCAACGCGCGTCGAATCTGCACCAAGCTTGTCTGCACCGCCGCCAAACAACTCCACCGACCCTGCTGCGCCTGGGAACGCGTAGAAACCTCTATGTCTTCAAACCTTTTTGGTCATCACTGACAAAAGGGGGAGAAGCATATGATGGTTATAGTCTTCAAGCGGGTCACTATGGGCGGGTGCCTTAATATATTGCTACATTTTGCTTTGTGCTTACAACTCCCGTTTTTGCTACATTTGCTTCTTTGAGTTGTAACACTTAGCCTTGATGGCCGTCTGCTACCTGTTTGTCACTCCGTTATGCGAAGATAAATTCCGCATGTGCGACGATAAATTCCGCACTCATCTCTTACTGCAGACGTCCATTTTCCATTATGCATGTCATTATCTTCATATACTTTCACATGCATAGTGGATTGTCATCATAAGTTGAAGTGGATCTCCACAAGTATAACCTGCCATGTGCATTTGCATTCAAAAAGCAAATTACTTATATGCACATCTTCAGGGGGAGCCCTTGCAACTTATGAAGACAATTCCTTTACAAGTTCACATATTGTATTCCCCGTTGAAAACTTCAACTAGTTTGTCATTAATCACCAAAAAGGGGGAGATTGTAAGTGCATCTAGTGCCACCCCTAGTTGGTTTTGGAGTATTGACGACAAACCTAGTTGAGGGACTAACGTGTTTGTGAGAATTGCAGGAAAACACAGGTAGAAGTCCCTCATTGATTCGGTTTTATTACCAGAGATGACCCCTAAAAATGTACGAAGACATTGAAGACAATGGTGGTTTATGAAGATATTCATATTGAAGACAATGACATGAGAAGACTCCCTATGAAGCTTATGGAACTCGAAGACTTAGAACCTTCGTAGTTTTATTTCATTTATGTTGTGTCATAGGAATCACCGTACTGTTAAGTGGGGTCCAAGAGAACCAGTCAGAATGACTGAAGTGATGCCTAATTCAAATCCTATGTCTTCGAGCGAAGCCTATGAGAGAAAATCTTGTCCAGAGTCAGACAAGTCAGCTTTACTTGTAGCCCAAGTAAAGTTGCCGTGTGAGTTCGAAATCCGACCGTTGGTACACGTGTCAGTTCCTTAGTGACCCAGGGTCATTTCGGACAAATTAGGTCGGGTTGCCATGTGGCTATAAATAGTCCACCCCAACAACCATAAACGGTCGGCTGCTTAGATTTCAGTGCACGGCTTTTGTCGTTTGAGAGCAACCCACCTCGAAGCCTTTGAAAGAAAAATTCCTAGTGAGGAGAAAAGCCCTAACCACCCAGAGCCAGAGTAAATTGGGCATCACTTAAGTCTTCGTGTCTGTGTGATCTGAAGACTTATTACACTTGAGGACTGTGCATCCTCCAGACGGTTAGGCGTCGCGTTCAGAGCATCCAAGAGAAATTGTGGATTGCCAGTGAATGAAGTCTGTGAAGGTTTGGGAGTCTACCTTGAAGACTTACCAGAGTGATTGGGCGAGGTCTGTGTGACCTTAGCTCAAGGAGAAAACGGTGAGGACTGGGTGTCTTGGACTAAGTGTCCTTGACTGGGTGTCCGGGACTGTGTGTCCTTTGGTTTAAATACCTTGCCGCTCCAACCAGATGTACAATTGTCACAGCAACTGGAACTGGTCCAACAAATCATTGTCTTCAACGTGTCACTGGTTTCATCTTCACTTCCTTTTACTTACAGTTATTCATTGTGAAGCCATTACATGCCTGATTTACCTTTTTGTCTTCACAACATGAATGTATGATCTGTTTGGCTTCATAACTTCTTCCTACCTGATCCTTATTACACTGAAGCTGTTTGTCACTGCGCTTTCACTCTATTGAATACATGACCATGGCTGGCCTAGTGTAATCTAACTTCCGCTGCATAGTAATAGGCATAATCTTCACTGTTTGTCTTCATAACTCTCACGTTTTGAAGACTTTCATAAAAATCGCCTATTCACCCCCCCTCTAGTTGATATAACGCACTTTCAAGTGTGCCTAAAGCTTTGAAGTCTATTAACCAACTATTATTGCATGAGGCTCACAATCTAGTTTATACTACGCTAATGATTGCATAGTTTTGCCTGCTGTAGTATGTTTGTATGAAACCCTCTGTTGTTCATTATGCTCCCTAAGACTTTAATTGAGGCACAGAATGGCCAACTGCTTGCTTACTTATACGCAACATGTTGTCTAAATTTGTAACTTGTCTGTATTTTCGATTGGGCCCCAACATCATGCTCCTCTAGTGAGCTAAGAGGGATTTCTGTATGCAGGCTGCACAGACTATCTTTTTTATAATTTTTAAAATATCACCTGCTTATGCTTCATGACATGTAACATTTTTTTTGAAAGTGACGTGTAACATTATTGTTAGTCCTGTTTTGCCATGTAGTACAAAATAGTGTCTTGTTCGCTTCACTGTTGTAACTATATTTTTGCCCTACTCATGTGTACTTACAGAACATTTCAGGATGAAGTGACATCAACACAAAGATCTGCGAGCAGTGCGGCATGGCCGTTACTGAATGATTATTGATTGGAATTGGAATGTCCTGATGTTCTCGAGCATCAACTAGAGGTGGCAAGACAACGTGTACATGATTGTCAACGTATAATCAACAAGTTGAGACTGGACATGCAAGTATTAGATGTAGGAGTCAAAAAATGAAACAAGACACTGAGGTAACCATGAAGGAATTGGAGATTTTGCAGACTGAAATTTGTGCTATCTGAATCCGGCCAATCCTATTTTCTGAAGAGATTATAGTTCAAATGGAGTTAAGTTGATGCGCGTCCATGATGTATGAGCTGTATTTGCCCAGTGTATGTAATTTGCTGTTTGTGTATGCTTTATTATCACCTGTGCCGAACCATAATGCCCGGTGGGTATAATCGGCTATAATTTCTTTATTGTATAGTGTAGGATTATTCTACCTTTCTATGCCTTGATCTCTTTGTTGTAATAGTGTAGGCTTTTTAGAGGTGATAATATTGAGTAGGATAATTCTTTGAATATGCTATATCGTTCAAACGGGGGCCAATTCGCCCGACCATGGCCCTTCACGGGCCGTTGGATCCATGGGCCTTCTACGTCTCGTAGGATCCATGGGCTTTCTACGTCTCGTAGGATCCATGGGCCTTGTACGTCTCATAGGATCCATGGGCCGCCAGCTCATTTATGGGTCTTGTACGGGCCTTTAATGGGCCGTACACGGGCCTTTAATGGAAATCGTACGTTTTATGGGCTGACCATAACGGGCCGTTAATAGGCCGTATTTGGTGATTCTATGAAAATGGCCCAACAGACTAACGGTCCACAAACGGGCCGACTATAACGACGGGCTGAATTTGGCCCACAAACAGAAAATGACAGTAACGGGCCGTAAGTAACTGAATGCTGCAAATGAGCCCAAGAATAAATGGGCCCTTAGAAGGCCGAAAGTTAACTTGGGCTAGAAACGGCCCAATGGAATAACAGGCCATTAATGGGTATAAAGTGATACACTGTTCATTACGGGACAGTTTCACCACGAGCCGTTAATGGGTGTAAAGTAATACACTGTTCATTATGGGCCAGTTTCAGCACGGGCCACTAATGGGCCAAGAGTTACAAAGGGCCTCATATGAGCCGAAAGACGTCATGGGCTATACATGGGCCATAAGTGAAAACGGGCTGGAATCATATTGGACGGCCCAGATGACGCTACTGGGCCTAATTCGGATAGGGCGTAACGGGCCTTGGGTTAGCGGGCTGTAAATGGGCTATATGCGAACATGCCGTTAACAGGCTTTCCATGGGCCGGCCCGCCAGCTTTTGACCAAGTCAAATGGGCCGGCCTTTTCACAGGAATGGGCCACTGTTGGGCCGTGCCACGTATCGACGTATCATAGGCGCCTTCTGTCCAGTGAGTGGATGACATCTGTCCCAACGATGAGCCGACATGTGTTTCCTCTAGCCAATGATGATTTTACACGTGGAAAATCCCCATTGGTCGGGGCTGTTAACGGGTTATCGGATCCAAAACCCAACCCGATAGCTTAACGGCGTTCCGTTACGGTGGATGCCACGTGTCGGTCACCCTTGACGAAAGCACTTCTGTGACGCGCGATTTATTGTCATGGAAGTGGACACTTCCGTGATGATAATTTTGGTAATGTCATGGAACACTTCTACGACAGCACAGGTATGACTATCTTGATTTGGTCATAAATTTGTCATGGATGTACATGCATGACAAAAAAGCGACCTACTGTGACAAACACGTATCATCACGGAAGTGTATTTTTTTGTAGTGATGTCTGCTCAAATCATCTGTGAAGGTCAGAAAATAACGATACCCGCCGCGAGCCTCAACACTCATCGGGTTGCATACATCAGTATGTATTATTTCCAATAAGTCAGTTGCTTGCTCCATTGTTCCGAAGAATGAAGCTTTAGTCATCTTGCTCACGAGGCATGGTTCGCAAGCATCAAATGATTCATAATCAAGTGATTCCAGAAGCCCATCAGCATGGAGTTTCTTCATGCGCTTTACACCAATATGACCTAAATGGTAGTGCCACATATAAGTTGCACTATCATTATTAACTTTGCATCTTTTCGCTTCAATATTATGAATATGTGTATTACTACTATCGAGATTCAATAAACCATTCACCTTGGGTGTATGACCTCAGAAGGTTTTATTCATGTAAACAGAATAACAATTATCCTTGACTTAAATCAATAACTGTATTGCAAAAAACATGATCCAATCATATTCTGCTTTACGAAAACACCAAATAAAATTTATTTTAGGTTCAACACTAATCCCGAAGGTAAAGGGAGTGTGCGATGGCGATCTTATCAACCTTGGAATCACTTCCAACTCACATCATCACCTCGCCCTTAACTAGTCTCTATTTATTTTGCACCTCCCGTTTTGAGTTACTACTCTTAGTAACTGAACCAGTATCAAATACTGAGGTGTTGTTATAAACACTAGTAAAGTACACATCAATAACATGTATATCAAATATATACTTTTGTTCGCTTTGCCATCCTTCTTATCCGCCAAGTATCTAGGACAGTTCCACTTCCAGTGACCATTTCCTTTGCAGTAGAAGCACTTAGTTCCAGGCTTGGGTCTAGCTTTGAGCCTCTTCATGGGAGTAGCAACTTGCTTGCCTTTCTCCTTCGAAGTTCCTCTTTCTTTCCCTTTGCCCTTTTCTTGAAACTAGTGGTCTTGTTAACCATCAACACTTGATGCTATTTCTTGATTTCTACCTTCACCGATTTCAGCATCGCGAAGAGCTTGGGAATTACTTTCGTCATCCCTTGCATATTACAGTTCATCACTAAGTTCTAGTAACTTGGTGATAGTGACTAGAGAACTTTATCAATTACTATCTTATCTGGAAGATTAACTCCCACTTGATTCAAGCAATTGTAGTACCCAGACAATCTGAGCATATGCTCACTGGTTGAGCTATTCTCCTCCACCTTGTAGGCAAAGTACTGTAAGATGTCTCATACCTCTCGACACGGGCATGAGTATGAAATACCAATTTCAACTCTTAAAACATCTTATATGTTTCGTGGTGTTCAAGACATTTTTGAAGTCCCGGTTCTAAGCCGTAAAGCATGGTGCACTAAACTATTAAGTAGTCATCATACCGAGCTTTGTCAAACGTTCATAACGTGTGCATCTGCTCCTGCAATAGGTCTGTCACCTAGTGGTGCATCAAGGACATAATTCTTCTATGCAGCAATGAGGATAATCCTCAGATCACGGACCCAGTCCACATCATTGCTACTATCATCTTTCAACTTATTTTTCTCTAGGAACATATCAAAAAATAAATGGGGAGCTACATCGCAAGCTATTGATCTACAACATAGATATGTAAATACTATCAGGACTAAGGTCATGATAAATTAAAGTTCAACTAATCACATTGCTTCAGAACTCCCACTTAGATAGACACCCCTCTAGTCATCTAAATGATCACGTGATCCAAATCAACTAAACCGTGTCCGATCATCACGTGAGATGGAGTAGTTTTCAATGGTGAACATCAGTATGTTGATCATATCTACTATATGATTCACGCTCGACCTTTCGGTCTCCAGTGTTCCGAGGCCATATCTGCATGTGCTAGGCTCGTCAAGTTTAACCCGAGTATTCCGCATGTGCAAAACTGGCTTACACCCATTGCATGTGAACGTAGAGCTTATCACACCCGATCATCATGTGGTGTCTCGGCATGACGAACTGTCGCAACGGTGCATACTCAGGGAGAACACTTATACCTTGAAATTTAGTGAGAGATTATCTTATAATGCTACCTCCGAACTAAGCCAAATAAGATGCATAAATGATAAGCATCACATGCAATCAAAATATGTGACATGATATGGCCATGATCATCTTGCGCCTTTGATCTCCATCTCCAAAGTACCGTTATGATCTCTATCATCACCGGCATGACACCATGATCTCCATCATCTTGATCTCTATCAACGTGTCATCACATGGTCGTCTCGCCAACTATTGCTCTTGCAACTATTGCTATCGCATAGCGATAAAGTAAAGCAATTATTTGGCGCTTGCATCTTATGCAATAAAGAGACAACCATAAGGCTTCTGCCAGTTGCCGATAACTTCAACAAAAACATGATAATCTCATATAGGAACTTATATCTCATCATGTCTTGACCATATCACATCACAACAAGCCCTGCAAAAACAAGTTAGACGTCCTCTACTTTGTTGTTGCAAGTTTTACGTGGCTGCTATGGGCCGAGCAAGAACCGTTCTTACCTACGCATCAAAAACCACAACGCGGTATAGTGATTGCTTTTTGATCTTCAGAAAGAACCCTGTTCATTGAATTCGATTCAACTAAAGTTGGAGAAACAGACACCCACTAGCCACGTGTGTGCGAAGCACGTCGGTAGAACCAGTCTCGCGTAAGCGTACGCGTAATGTCGGTCTGAGCCGCTTCATCCAACAGTACCGCTGAATCAAGAATCAACTAGTGACGGCAAGCAATATGTATATACCCACTGAGAGAGTCCTGGATTAAGGGGTCCTCGGACAGCCGGACTATATACTTTGGCCGGACTGTTGGACTATGAAGATACAAGATTGAAGGCTTCGTCCCATGTTCGAGTGGGACTCTCCTTTGCGTGGAGGGCAAGCTTGGCGATTCGGATATGTAGATCTCCTTCTCTGTAACCGACTCTGTGTAACCCTAGCCCCCTCTGGTGTCTATATAAACCGGAGGGTTTAGTCTGTAGGACAACAACAATCATAATCATAGGCTAGCTTCTAGGATTTAGCCTCTGCGATCTCGTGGTAGATCAACTCTTGTAATACTCATATCATCAAGATCAATCAAGCAGGAAGTAGGGTATTACCTTCATCGAGAGGGCCCGAACCTGGGTAAACATCATGTCCCCCGCCTCCTGTTACCATCAGCCTTAGACGCACAGTTCGGGACCCCCTACCCGAGATCCGCCAGTTTTGACACCGACATTGGTGCTTTCATTGAGAGTTCCACTATGCCGTCACGATAAAGGCTTGATGGCTCCTTCGATCATCGGCAACGATGCGATCCAGGGTGAGGTTTTTCTCCCCGGACAGATCTTCGTATTCGGCGGCTTCGTACTGCGGGCCAACTCGCTTGGCCATCTAGAGCAGATCGATAGCTACGCCCCTGGCCATCAGGTTAGATTTGGAAGCTTGAACTACACTGCCGACATCCGCGAAGACTTGATTTTCGACGAATTCGAGCTCATGTCAGGCGTGCCGCACAATCACGACGAGCATGACTTAGCTCTGCCATCGGACGGTGTTCGGGAGATCGCACCTGCGGCTACTCCGGCCCTCAATCCGGAGCAAATCGTGCCATCCGAGGATGGGTGGATGGACCCGGCCATGGAGGCCGCACACTCAGCGGCGATAGAGCCGAATACTGACTTCACCTCCTATGAGACCTGTGTTACTGGACCCTTGGATTCGTCCCCGGCCACAGGCTCCGAACCGCCTGCATCTGTGCCTATCCAATCCGATTGGGCACCGATCATGGAGTTTACCTCCGCGGATATTTTTCAGCACTCGCCCTTGGGCGACGTGCTAGATTCATTGAGGTGTCTCTCCTTGTCAGGAGACCCTCGGCCGAACTATGTCCGGTTCGAGTGGGAAGCGGACGACGAAGGAATTTGTCGGTGTACTAGAGTAGGGGTACCCTAGTATCCCGAACTTGTGCACGGGCAGTCGCAGCATCCCGCGGCAAGGCTTGCCGGGTGACCGCGAAGATCCTCCATGGTTCCTTTGGAGCCATTCAAGAACAAAGTGTCCAAGTCAAGAAGACAAGACCCCGGCAAGAGGAGCTTGCCGGGAAGGCCACTCAAGGCATTTCAAGGAACTTGCCGCGGCGCACCACGCGTTCCGGCAAGACCCGGTGAGCGACAAGCTCCCGGACGCGACAAGACAACGACCACGGCAAGGCGCTCGCCGCGGCAAGCCACCTCTCCGCGCCCGCGCTCCAGCACATCCACCAACGTGTCGCTCTGGGGCCCTTCCAGGCGTACGTGGCGGAAGGCTGTGCAGCTAGGGACGTGCGGTGGCAAGCGGCGCTGACAATATCGCCATCGTGGCGAACGGTGGCGTCCCTGGCGGTCCCTTTTCGCAATGTTTAGGCGACACAGATGGGCATTTAAGACCCTTGTCCCCTGCCGTCAGGGTTAGGTATGATACACTGTAGCAGGTAGTTGTGCCTACCACAACACCTTTCCATTTTTGCCCTTTACCTCCGTTGCCACCTGTCGGTAGCCCCTTGAGCATATAAAAGGAGGCCCGTGTGCAACGTAGAGGGGGGTTAGCCAGTTCGAACACTCACGCTCGGTCTTGCTGGCCGCTGGTGTGTACTGTAGCACTCCGCGCTCCCGAGATAGAAATCAATACAAAACCATGAAGCAGGAGTAGGGTTTTACGCATCCGTGCGGCCTGAACCTGGGTAAATCGCTCGCGTGCTTCGCCTCGATTTGCTCTTTGCACGATCTCCGCCCCCGCCGAACCGAAAGGGACCCGGCCCGCCGGTCCCATAGGTGCCCGTGGATCAGCACCCGGCATCTTTGGCGCGCCAGGTAGGGGGCATCGAAGTTGTGTGAACCAGATCCGGCGTTCTCGCGAGCTAGATCTTCATCATCTTCATCAACATGCCGCCGAGGAAGATAGTTTCGGAGGCAGCTGCCCCGTCCGCGCCAAGCCAGCCACCGCCGGAGCAAACGGTTGGTGGGGCAGGCGCCGGCGGAAGGACACGCATCGACGAGGGAACTCACGGTGCTGCCAGGTCCCAGGACAAGGCTGCGCTGCCCATCGGCGGCGTAGCCGGCTCCCACAATGACCGGGCGCACTCCAAGACCTCGGCGTCCGTGCATGCACCGCGCCCATCTCAGGAGGCGCGAGACCGGCAGCGTCATGGTACTCACGGTACCATGCGTTCGCTAGATCAAGATCGAGCTGGTGGATCTCGGAGCGCTCAGGACCACCATGCACGTCAACCTGCTGGCGCGAGCGAGACACGGTCGCCTGGACGAGATACTGCTCCTTCTAATGTAGTTAGAAGTCCGAGCATATCCCGCTCCTCGCACCGTTCGCCACCGCCACCCGCCACCGCAGCAGAAGCTCTGGCGCGAGCTCAGCTGCTCCTAGACTACCCTCCAGCGGCGGACAAGATCGACGACTGGAGGGCCACTATCCAGAGTCTCATCGGCTTCGCCAACGGCGACACTCCATGGCAGCCGAGCACGTCTCAGCCGCGGCAAGCCAGCCAGGCACAAGCCAGAGACGACAAGACTGGTGGGGGTGCAACTACTGTGCACTCGCCACCCCGAAGGCCAAGATCGCCGACTCGCCGGGTCCACCTCGACAGCGACTCCACCGCGTCGTCAGATCCGCGAGCTCGTCGCGATCAGCGCCAAGTTCTTCAAGAACGACAACAAGAAGACGCTCGTACTCGCATCGAGCGCCGGAGAGAAGCGCGGCGTCAATCAGACCAGCGCGCTGGGCCCTCTGTTGACATGCATGCCCCAGGGGAACCAGGTGACTTGCCGTACGCGGTAGGTTGCCCTGCGGTCACTCGTGAGCTGTGGCAAGTCCAGTGGCCCAGTACGAAGAATTTCAAACCAGATGTACCAGAGAAGTACGACGGCAAGTCGCATCCGTCAGAGTTCCTCAGCATCTACACCATCGCGGTGCAGGCTGCTGGGGGGCGGGACGACAAGATCCTTGCCAACTACTTCCCGTTGTTGCTCAAGCCCAACGTCAGGTCCTGGCTCAAGCACTTGCCGGACAACTCCATATCCTCCTGGGCTGATCTATGCCATCAGTTTGTCGGCGCCTTTACAGGCGGCCACAAACCTCATGGCCAAGAGAGTGATCTTCATCTGCTCGTCCAGAAGGAAGGAGAGCCCCTGTGCAAGTATATTCAGAGGTTCAGCCGTGTACAGTACAACATCCCAGACGTCCACCCCGCCGCGGTCATCAGCGTGTTTCATCAGAACGTGCGTAACCGCAGGATGCGGGAGGAGATGGCGATGTGCAGGATCAGAGACGTCAGTGAGCTATATGCCCTGGCCGACAAGTGTGCACGCGCTGAGGAAGGGAGGAGACTCCCCGGAGAGAAGACGGGAGCAGAAGGATCTGACAGTGAGGATATTGCCCCGGCAAAGAAAAACCGGCGGCGGAACAGGAAGAAGAAAGGCAAGAGGTGCTAGTCGTTGAGCAGCCCGGCAACGAAGGTGGCGCCAAGAAGGCCAAAGTTGGTAGCTCCGGCAAGGAGATTGCCGCGTGCGCCAACTGCCAGGCTGTGGCAGCCGCCGACAAGCAGGACGGCTCCGACAAGAAATACTGCAAGATTCACCGCACCAAGGGCCATGACCTCCAGAGCTGCAAAAAGGTCGAGCAGCTTGTGCAGCAGCAAAAGGCTGAGTACGAGCGGCGAGACAAGGAGAGGGCCCAAGGTGGCGCTGCAGAATCTGGCAAGAAGCGCGCCGGCCGAGGAGGACGCCGCGGTAAGGCCAAGCAGCGGCAAGGAGACAGACCTCCCCACGGCCGCGACAACGATGAAGACGACGACGACGACGAAGACATGGATGATGTCGAGACCAGTGAGCAGGAGTTTCAGAAAGCCACAGAGGTCTTGTGCGTTGACGGCGACGCTTCCCTGCACACTTCACACCGCCAACTCAAGCAGTGGGTGCGGGAAGTCAATGCAGCGGAACCACCTGTCGAATCGCGCAAACTTCTGAAATGGTCCAGCACGCCTATCATCTTTGACATTGAGGACCACCCTGATCGCACAACTGCGGTCGGGTGTTTGCCGATGTTGGTTTCACCAACTATCCGCAACCTCAAGGTCACCAAGATGCTAGTTGACGGCGGGGCCGGCTTAAACCTGATCTCCTCCGCTGTACTCCAAAAACTCCAGATCCCCGACAGCGAGCTTGAAGAGACCGGCACATTCCAAGGAATCAATCCGGGAAGGAGCAAGCCGAAGGGGAAGGTCACGTTGCCGGTAACATTTGGCAGCGAGCTAAACTTCAGGACTGAGAAGGTCACATTCGACGTTGCCGATATTCCATTGCCTTACAATGGGATACTTGGCCGTCCAGCACTCGCCAAGTTCATGGCAGCCTCTCACTACGCATATAACATGCTGAAGATGCCAGGCCCGATAAGCGTCATTTCTGTCCCCGGCGATAAGAAGGATGCTCTTATCTGTGCCGACAAGATCTACCGGGAAGCAGCAGCCACGGCAGATCGCAATCCACTTGCCGCTGAAGCTCCCGGGGGGAAGAAGACCAAGTCCGGCAAGAGTTCTGATGCCCACTCCGGCAAGCGCACCTCTTCGGAGTGCTGCGCTGCCATCGAGAACGCACCATCGAGCTCCACCGGCAAGTGCAAGAAGACGATGGCAGCTCCGCCAGAGACGAAGAAGGCATCCGCCAAGGAGGACGGCACTGGTGGTACCTTCACCATCAGTGCCACGCTCGACCCTAAATAGGAAAGCGCGCTCGTTGCTTTCCTGTGGGTGAATGTCGACGTGTTTGCATGGCAACCGTATGACATCCCCGGTGTTCCCAGGAAGGTAATTGAGCACCACCTTGCCGTTTGTCCCCATGTGCGGCCCGCCAAGCAGAAAGTCAGGAAGCAGGCAGTGGAGCGCCAAGAATTCATTGCAGAAGAGATCAAGAAACTGGAAGCAGCAGGCCTTGTCAGAGGAGTGCTCCATCCCACGTGGTTGGCCAATCCTGTAGTCGTGCGCAAGGCAAACGGGAAATGGAGACTTTGTATCGATTTCAACGATGTTAACAAAGCTTGTCCCAAAGACCCATTTCCTTTGCCGCGCATTGACCAGATTGTTGACTCCACCGCCGGATGTGATTTGCTTTCATTTCTTGACGCATACTCAGGATATCATCAGATCTTCATGGCAGAAGAGGATGAGGAGAAGACCGCATTTATTACTCCATGTGGCACGTACTGTTTCGTACGGATGCCTTTCGGATTAAAAAATGCTGGTTCGACATTTGCAAGAGTAGTCCATGTTGCTCTTGAGCCACAAATACACAGAAATGTGGAAGCCTACATGGATGATATAGTGGTCAAGAGCAAGGACAGAGCAACCCTGATTCAAGATTTAGACGAGACCTTTGCAAATCTGCGCAAGATCAGCCTCAAGCTCAACCCAGACAAGTGTGTGTTTGGAGTTCCCTCCGGCAAGCTTCTCGGGTTCTTCGTGTCTCAGCAGGGAATTGAAGCCAATCCCGACAAGATCAAGGCCATTGAGCAGATTGAAGCACCAAAGCGCGTCAAGGATGTACAGAAACTTGCCGGTTGCGTGGCTGCTCTCAGCAGGTTTATCTCTCGGTCTGCTGAGCGCGCCCTGCCGTTTTTTAGATTATTGAAAAAGGCAGGTCCAATGAAATGGACTCCGGAAGTGGAGGCTACGCTGCAAGACCTGAAGAGATACCTGTCCTCCCCTCCAATACTTGTCGCACCTAAGCCACAAGAGAAGTTGCTGCTATACATAGTGGCAACCAATCAAGTGGTTAGTGTTGCGTTAGTAGCAGAGAGGGAGGCAGATGATGAGCCAGCAACCGCGGCAAGCGCATCCAGCGACAAGCAGGGAGCCTCCCCGACAAGCTCTGGTCCCGACAAAGATGGATCTGCGCAGATACACGACGAGATACACAAGAAGATGGTGCAGCGCCCAGTTTACTTTGTCAGTTCCCTTCTGCAGGGGGCTAGGTCAAGGTACTCTGGTGTGCAGAAATTGCTTTTCGGCCTTCTCATGGCCTCGAGAAAGCTGTGCCATTACTTCCAAGCACATGAGATCACAGTTGTCACTCGCTTTCCGCTGAAGAGGATACTGCAGAATCCAGAAGCGACAGGCAGGATTGTTGAGTGGGCACTAGAACTGTCAAGCTTTGGCCTCAAGTTTGAAAGCACTTCAACTATCCAGAGCAAAGCATTGGCAGAATTCATAGCAGAATGGACGCCAACACCAGATGAAGAAATTCCAGAAATGAGCATCCCCGACAAGGAAGCAAGCAAAGAGTGGCTGATGTACTTTGATGGTGCCTTTTCGCTGCAAGGCGCCGGCGCTGGCGTGCTGCTTGTCGCACCCACCAGTGAGCACCTCAAGTACGTAGTCCAGATGCACTTCCCCAAAGAGCAAGCAACGAACAATACTGCAGAATATGAGGGCTTGCTTGCCGGTCTCCGGATCGCGGCAGACCTTGGGATCAAGAAGCTCATTGTCAGGGGTGACTCACAGCTTGTCGTCCGCCAAGTAAACAAGAGTTATCAGAGTCCGTTGATGGAAGCTTACGTCGACGAAGTGAGAAAGCTAGAAGAACACTTTGACGGCCTACAAATGGAGCATGTTCCAAGAGCTCAGAACGCCATTGCAGATGGCCTGTCAAAGTGTGCCGCACTTAAGTTACCTGTGGAACCAGGGATCTTTGTGCTCAAGCTGACTCAGCCGTCCGTAACGCCATCAACTGGACAGAGCAAGAAGAGGAAGTTGGTTTCTGGTGACTATTTGCCGGCAGAGCTCCCCGAAGCCGCCGCCAAGAAGGTCCCCAAGATCAACGCCAAGAGTGCTGAGGAGCAGTCTGCTCCGGCAGACCCTAGGGTTTGTTCCGTTGAAGCAAGAGCTCCCGACAAGTTTTGCTCCGGCAAGCTTGCCGGGGAACGTCACGCTCCGGTAAAGCCGCAGGTTCTTGCCGTAGAAGCGAATATTCCCGCAGCAGTCTCCAAGATCAACACCAAGAGCGTTGAGGAGCAAGATGCTCCGGCAAGCCCTAGGGTTTGTTCCGTTGAAGCAGAAGCTCCTGACAAGTTTTGCTCCGGCAAGCTTGTCGGGGAACGTCAAGCTCCGGCAGAGCCGCAGGTTCTTGCCGTGGAAGCGGATGTTCCCGCAGCAGCAGATTTGCCTTTAGTCCTTGTTGTCGAGCCACAAGCTCCAACATGGGCACAGCAGATTGTCCATTTCCTTCAGACAGGAGGACTTCCCGAAGAACAAGAAGAAGCGGAGAGAGTAGCCCAGCAGTCAAGTATGTACCAGTTTGTCGACAAGACACTGTACAGAAGAAGACTCAACGGTGTGAAATTGAAGTGTATTCCCCGGGAAGATGGACAAAAGCTGTTGGCAGAAATACATGGAGGCATATGTGGTCACCACATTGGCGCAAGAGCACTTGTCGGTAAAGCTTTCCGGCAAGGTTTCTTCTGGCCAACAGCCCTCCAGGATGCAACTGCACAAGTAACCAAGTGTGAAGCGTGTCAGTTTCATTCCAAGCAGATACACCAACCAGCTCAAGCTCTCCAGACGATCCCTTTATCCTGGCCATTCTCGGTCTGGGGGCTCGACATCCTCGGCCCCTTTCCCCGAGCTGTTGGGGGCTTTGAGTACTTGTACGTTGCAATCGACAAGTTCACAAAGTGGCCGGAAGTGGAACCAGTGAGGAAGGTGACAGCACAGTCAGCAGTCAAGTTCTTCAGGTCGATTGTTTGCCGCTTCGGGATCCCTAACAGGATAATCACCGACAACGGCACGCAATTTATGAGCCGCACCTTCACGCAGTACGTCCAAGATCTTGGCGCCAAGGTCTGCTTCGCTTCTGTTTCTCACCCGAGAAGCAACGGTCAAGCGGAGAGGGTAAATGCTGAAGTGCTGCGCGGGCTCAAGACCAGAACTTTCGACAGGCTGCACAAGTGCGGAAGAAACTGGATCGAGGAGCTGCCGGTGGTTCTTTGGTCGATCAGAACGACGCCAAATCGAGCCACTGGACAGACACCTTTTGCTCTAGTCTATGGAGCAGAGGCAGTTATCCCCACGGAACTCGTATACGGGTCACCTCGAGTGCTCTCTTATGATGAGCTCGAGCAAGAGCGGCTGCGACAAGATGACGCGCTGCTCCTTGAGGAAGACCGTCTTCAGGCTGCTGTGCGAGCTGCTCGCTACCAGCAAGCTTTGCGCCGCTACCATAGCCGCAAAGTTAACGCCAGAAGTCTCGAGGAAGGCGACCTTGTTCTTCGGCGCGTTCAGTCCGCCAAGAATTCCAACAAGTTGATGCCGAAGTGGGAAGGCCCTTACCGGGTGAAATGAGTCACTAGGCCTGGCGCTGTCCGCCTTGAGACCGAAGATGGCATTCCGGTGAGCAACTCCTGGAACATTGAGCATCTTCGTAAGTTTTACCCATAAGGCGCGGTTGTCAGAACCTGTTCCGGCAACCACCTTTTGTACAAGTCTTGCCGCTGTTGCATGTAATCCTTTGTACAAAGCCGGGCGCAGATCCCGTGCATAAGTAAAGCTCATGTGCTCCGCACATTTTGTCAATTTTATGCTTTCTATTTTCTGGCATATATGATCTGACACTTTGTGCAGCACCTACTCCACGGTAAGCAATAACGAGCCATAAAGCTCCATATCTGTATTGTCTCTTCTTCCTTTTTAAAGCAAGGTTCCCCTCGCCCACCAGTTTGCCGGGGGGGAAAGGAGAAGATGATGGATGGTATGGGCCAGGCGTCGTTCAAGAAAGTTTCGCCTTGCCGGGAAGCAAACAACAGAAAAGCTAAGTTGCCAAAGTTTGAGCAATCGAATTTTTTAAATTTTAAGTTATCTCCCTTGAACGACCACACTTTGTATGGGAAACCTGTGCGCGGAGGAACCAACTCATAGCTAGTTGCGCCCCTACTTTGTTTCGAGTCCGCTCAACAACTTAAGTGAGCTGCTAGCGCCCTTACTTTGCTTCGAGTCCGCTCAGCAACTTAAGTGAGCCGCTAGCGCCCTTACTTTGTTTCGAGTTCGCTCAGCAACTTAAGTGAGCTGCAACTAGTTGCGACAAGGTTTCTTGCCGGTAGCGGCACCGCCAGCAGGCTGCTGACGTTCCGCACTCAGCGCTCGCGTCTTAGGTGCCTGCACCGGCAAGTTCCCTAAAAGCGTAGGGCAAAAACATACAAAGGGAGGAATCAAGTAAAGGGAGTAACATTGCAATCATTGCCCACAATCAAGTTACATTACAAAGATAGCTTGTCGCAGCTCTAAAAGATTGTTTTCATGACATAATGGGCAGCGACAAGAAAAGAAGAAATGAGCGGCCTAATCTACGCGATCGCCCTCGACCCGCTTGATCCCGCTCACCTTGTCCACAATGGGTGCGACAAGGGCCTTGAGCTCCTCCAGATCAGCTTCTGGCGGCAAGGACCTGAGGATGTTGGTGAGGCGGAGGCCCGGATTGCGGAAGGACACCTTCATCAACACTTTCTTGAGGGCTCCTGCGCAGATCTCGCGCGACTCGTCAGCTAGTTGCTTGGGGATCCTCTCTCGGAGTCGCTGAAGGGCCGTCGCCACGCCCTTGAAGAATAGGACGAGCTTGGCGCTGGGCTGGAGGTTGTCGTCGGAGGGATACCCAAGATCTTCCATCCCCAGCTGCGCCAGCTCCTTGTCGATATCTGTGGCGGCGTTCACCAGACTCTCCGTCCAGTGCGTCACAGTCTCCCTGAAGGTGTTCTGGGCGGTGGCAGCGCTCTCCAGCAGCGCCTTGTCGGCCTTGATTTCCTCCTTCAAGGCCGCCTCCCGCTTCTTGGCGCTGTCCAAAGTCTTGGTCAAAGTGGTTAGCTTCAACTCAAGATCCACGTTGGAGGCCTTGGCGACGCTGAGCTCCTTGCCCTTCTCGGAGAGATCGGCCTCCAGCCGCGCCACCTTCGTCTTCAACTCCTCCTTGGCGGCCTCGGCGGCGGCGGCAGCGTCCTCCGCTTGCTTGAGGGCTCCACCAAGCTTCTCGCGCGAGGCAAGCTCCTCCTCGTGGGCGTCGAGATTGACCTTCCGCTGCGCCAGCTCGCCCTCTTCCGCGGCTAGCTTCACAGCGGCAAGTCGCTGGCGCTCTTCGGCTTCAGCCTTCTCGAGGAGAAAGACCTTCCGCGCTTCAGTGAGCTGCTCCCGCTCCTCCGCCAGGGATCGGAGGGCTTCCCGGTGGAAACCCCCGAGCTCTTCCGCGCGCTTTTCAATGTCTGCTCCTGCCTTCGCGACAAGCGCCTCGCGGGACTCCAGCTTGGCTTGTCGCGCGCGGTAGAGCGACATCAACCTGCGCAGCAGCCGCTCTTCTTCGGGCTCGTTGCTGCTGTTGCTTGGCGCGTCGACCAGCTTCAGCCCCGCGGAGGCGAGCACTTCTCCGTCGAAGACCTCCCCCTCGACCGGTGCTCTGGAGCTTGATGCCCAGGGAAGATTGATGAAGACGTCGTCGCCGGCCTTCAAATAAACGCCCGGCTGGGGCTCCTTGGAACTTGGCGCTGCGGCTTCGGCGGATGGGTCGGCGGTCGGTGTAGCGCCTGGCGCTCCTGCGGCCTCAGGGCCTTCAGTACGATCGCCAGATTCCTCGCCAGTTGCTGCGGCGTCAGCCTTGGCGGCCTCTGCGCCGGTGGCGTCTCCAGCACCGGCTGCTTCATCGGCGGTGACCTCTATCTCCATCTGCTCCACAGCGGATGGATCTGACAGCCGGAAAAGGGGAGAAGAGTCAAACAGAATCCAGCAGAAACCCATAAAGATCAAGAAAAGAAGGATCCAAGAGAAGTTTTGAAGCAAGGGGAGTACCTGCACCAGGCTCTGCGGTTGTGGTCTCCGTTGTCGGGGGGCCGCTGGCGCTGTCCCTCGCCGGAGAACCCTCCCTTGCCGGAGACTTCTCCCTCACCGGGAAGCCTTCCCTTGCCGGAGAATTCTCCCTTGTCGGGGGATTCTCCCTTGGCTCTTGGTGGGGCTTCTCGGCTCCTACACAAGTCAACAAGCAGATATCAGCAAAGACAAGTACCCATGCGTGCCTCGCCGCGGAAAATAATTCACACACTTACGCTGGGGGCTGCCATGGAGGAAAGTTGCCGTCTCCGGCAAGGTTGTCTCGGGCGCGCCACCTGTTGTCACAGTGGGCTCGTCCTCGATGATGATCACCGGGGCCTTAGCTCTCTTTGCCGCTCTCTGGGCCAGAGTCCTAAAGAGGAACAGATTCAGGGAAAAGCAAGTGAGAAACAAGACCAACAGCAAGAGTTGAAGAAATGCAAGTACAACAAGAGAAGCTTACTCTTCTTCTTCTTCCTCGTCGGAGCTTAACACGGAGAAGTCGAAGCCTGGCGCGCGCCCGGAGCGAGGAGGCGGAGGAGAAGCTTCCCTTGGCCGCTTGGCGGGAGCAGTGGCAGCGGTCTGAGACGACCCCGCTCCGGCTGTCGGCACGGCGTGAGTGGCGGCAGGGACTGAAGCGGTGGTCCGGCTAGACTCCGCTCCAGTTGCCGTCGTAGCATGAGGCGCTCCCGCGGCAACGGTGTTTGCCGTGGTCGAGCGTGTCACGCGGCGTGGCGACTGTTGGCCCGCTTGCCACTCCGCCACATCACCAACCTTGCGGAGACGCCTTCTTGGTGGGGATGGAGGCTCTGCTTCTGGTGGGCTGTCTGAAGACGAGGTGGAAGAAGAGTCGATTTGCAATGAGCCGCTCGCGTCCTTGGCGGGCTCGCTCGGCTCGGTGTCTTGCCCGGCAAGCCCCTTCTTGCCGGCAGGCTCCCCTCGCTCGGCACGGCTTGCCGCTTCTGCTGCATCGGCCTCCTCCACAGTGAACCCGAACTCGCCCGCGGCTGCGGCTGCCGCTGCCTCCTCCAGCCTAGTGGCGATGAGCGCCATCTCCGCATCCGTGGTGTCGCGGGTGAGGCCGTCTTTCTCGTCGAGGCGGATTGGCACTTCCACCAAGTCGTCGAAGAATTGCTGCACGACCTCGTCTGCAGGCTCCTGCCAAGTTGGCACAATCCCGTGCGAGTCGCACTCCGGCATCATTGCACGGATGCGGTCGAGCGCGGAATTGTTGCACAAAGGCATGATGCCCCCCGGCAACCTGAACACCTCGGGATGCTGGGGGTCATATTTGAACAGCTCCTGCAGCATCGCATTGAGCTCCAGGACTGTGAAGTTGTAATTGAGGCCTGGCCGCAGCCTCATGATGTCTACCGCGTTCTTGAACTCCCAAGTGGGCCTCCCCCATTCCTGCAGGGGGCGATGCGGCGGCGAAGGAAGTCTGCGCCAAGAGCGCCAATAGTAAGCCCGGCAAGCCTCAGGCGCAGGATCCTGGTGACGGCATTCTTCAGCCTGGCATCCTCCGGAGCCATGTCACTCCAATCGCTGCCGCGTGCTACTAGGGTTCGGCGTCGGACGGTGAATGGCTGCGGGCTCTCCTCGTCAATCCAGCACCAATCAGCTCTCCACTCCTCCCACTTGCCGCGGAATTCTCCCTCCAGATAGGTCTCTTTCTTGCCGGGCCTTGAGATCCAGGCAATCCCGCCGGATAGAGGCTCTCCTCTCTCTACTCGGGGTATGAAAAAGTGGCGGAAGAGGGCTACGTTGGGAAGGACTCCGACAAAGTTTTCGCAGAGGTGTGCGAAAACTACCATTGTCAGGACGGAGTTGGGGGTGAAGTCAAGGAGATGGAATCCATAGGTGTTCATGATGTCGCAGAAGAAATCAGAGAAGGGCTGGCAGAGCCCGCAACAGAAGAACAATGCAAAGAAGGGGTACCCATTCGGAGCCTTCTTCCAAGCGGCGGCGGGGAGAACCTTTGTGCGCGGATGCGCGCGCGTCTCCGCCGACCAGAACAGATAGTAGTTCCCCCTCAGCTCCTTCGCGCCGAGCTTGGGAGGGAAAACGGACCGCTCCTTCCGCAGCGCCGCGAGCCGCTGCGCCTCGGTCGTCTTCACGGTCTTCCCCTTGTCGGCTTTTGGAGCCATGGCGGAAGTAGTGGAGGAGGTCGACGGCGTTGGTGGTGCTAGTGGCGATGGGGGGCGGAGCGCTGCTCTCTCTCTCTCAGCTTTGGGGAGGCAAGGGAGCGGCGGAGATTTCTGAGATTGGGAACGGCAACGGGCGAGTGGGCCAACTGCCCCTGTTTCCCCTGCTTATAAAGGGGGAGGGGGCGGACGTTCCGCATTTCCGAATAAAGAAACCCCCACGACCTCTCCCACGACGCCGCATTCAACGCGTGCCGTTCGGGGAGGGCGCGGTGGATACGGAGTGAGATACGGCGTAACCTAGGCCGCGCGTGCCCGTGCCCTGTTTTGGGCCTGGCCCAACAGCGCTCGGCACCATGTATGGCCCAGGCCCGGGGGCTCCTGTCGGTGTACTAGAGTAGGGGTACCCTAGTATCCCGAACTTGTGCACGGGCAGTCGCAGCATCCCGCGGCAAGGCTTGCCGGGTGACCGCGAAGATCCTCCATGGTTCCTTTGGAGCCATTCAAGAACAAAGTGTCCAAGTCAAGAAGACAAGACCCCGGCAAGAGGAGCTTGCCGGGAAGGCCACTCAAGGCATTTCAAGGAACTTGCCGCGGCGCACCACGCGTTCCGGCAAGACCCGGTGAGCGACAAGCTCCCGGACGCGACAAGACAACGACCGCGACAAGGCGCTCGCCGCGGCAAGCCACCTCTCCGCGCCCGCGCTCCAGCACATCCACCAACGTGTCGCTCTAGGGCCCTTCCAGGCGTACGTGGCGGAAGGCTGTGCAGCTAGGGACGTGCGGTGGCAAGCGGCGCTGACAAGATCGCCATCGTGGCGAACGGTGGCGTCCCTGGCGGTCCCTTTTCGCAATGTTTAGGCGACACAGATGGGCATTTAAGACCCTTGTCCCCTGCCGTCAGGGTTAGGTATGATACACTGTAGCAGGTAGCTGTGCCTACCACAGCACCTTTCCATTTTTGCCCTTTACCTCCATTGCCACCTGTCGGTAGCCCCTTGAGCATATAAAAGGAGGCCCGTGTGCAACGTAGAGGGGGGTTAGCCAGTTCGAACACTCACGCTCGGTCTTGCTGGCCGCTGGTGTGTACTGTAGCACTCCGCGCTCCCGAGCTAGAAATCAATACAAAACCATGAAGCAGGAGTAGGGTTTTACGCATCCGTGCGGCCCGAACCTGGGTAAATCGCTCGCGTGCTTCGCCTCGATTTGCTCTTTGCACGATCTCCGCCCCCGCCGAACCGAAAGGGACCCGGCCCGCCGGTCCCATAGGTGCCCGTGGATCAGCACCCCGGCAGAATTCGTTCCTCACCCACCACCCACTTAATAGCCACTGTCGACGACTTAACCGACATGCTTGATTTCGACTCCGAAGACATCGACGGTATGGACGACGATGCAGGAGAGGAACAGGAACCACCGCCCACAGGGCGCTGGACAGCCACTTCATCACACGATATATACATGGTGGACACACCCCAACAAAACAACGACGAGGAACGGGATGATGCAGTGAAGGATAGTCCCCTCGAGAAGCAACCAAAGCGACGACGTAGGCGCCGCTCCAAATCCCTTCTCAGCAAAAACAGCGATAACAACGCAAGAAAGAATAATACCCCGGTCGACCCCAAAGGAAACGACGACCACATGGACCCAGCGATGGAGCAGGATAAGACAGTGGACGGCAAACATAGTACAGAGCCGCTGTCCGATCACGGCGACACCGAGGATAAAGCTCATCAACTTGTCTCCGGAGAGGAGAACAGTCCGGACGACGATGCACACATAATCCCGGAAAGGCACTTGGAACAAGAGAACCTCCATAGAAGGCTTATTGCCACCGCGATGAGCCTGAAGAAGCAGAAGCAAAGGCTTAAGGCCGTGCAGAATACGCTCAATAGCAGATGGAACAAAGTGCTTGACACTGAAGAAAAGTACAGCGGCAGTCGCCACACAAAGAGTTATCCAAAGCGCAAGCTGCTACCTAAATTTGACGATGAGGCTTTAAAGCCCATTCAGCCGAAAAATAAAACGGCTGATCAGCCTGATCGACCACCCCATGGCCGCGACAGGGCGGCTAACAACGTAGCACATAAGTCGGCGCACGATTTACGTGAAGACCTGCACAAAAAAGCCGGTATGGCTAGGTCCATCTACGGATCTAGGAAGCGCGCTCCGGCACAGAATCATGGCCGCCCAAATGACTATACTGACCGAATAACAGCTCGGAATCAAAACCAAACGCTACAACCGTCCGAAGAATTCCATGACACATCCAAATACAGGGGTGCCGTGCACCCCTTATGCTTCACCGATGAGGTGCCGGATCATGAATTTCCAGAGGGATTCAAACCCGTGAACATAGAGGCATACGACGGAACGACAGACCCTGGGGTCTGGATTGAGGACTTTATCCTTCACATTCACATGGCTCGCGGAGATGATCTCCACGCCATCAAATACCTGCCCCTCAAGTTGAAAGGACCAGCTCGGCACTGGCTGACAAGCCTCCCCGAAAACTCAATTGGAAGCTGGGAGGAGCTTGAGGATGCTTTTAGGGTCAATTTTCAAGGGACCTATGTCCGACCTTCGGACGCAGACGATTTAAGTCACATATTTCAATAGCCCGGAGAGTCAGCCCGAAAGCTTTGGAACAGATTTCTCATGAAGAAGAATCAGATCATTGACTGCCCAGATGCCAAAGCCTTAGCGGCTTTCAAGCACAGTGTCCGGGACGAATGGCTTGCCAGACACCTCGGCCAGGGAAAACCGAGGACAATGACAGCCCTAACAAGCCTTATGACCCGCTTTTGCGTGGGCGAAGACTGTTGGCTGGCCCGTAGCGGCACCAGCAGCCCAGGCACATCCGAAGTAAGGGATGGCAATGGGAAACCACAACGCAATAAAAGCAAGCGTCGAAACAACAAAGACAGCCCAGACAACACGACGGTAAACGCCGGATTCAGGGGCTCTCGACCCGGTCAACGAAAAAAGCCATTTAAAGGAAGCAGAGATGGACCGTCCAGCCTAAACAAGATTCTAGACAGATTATGTCAGATTCATGGCACCTCTGACAAACTTGCAAATCACACCAACAAAGAATGCTGGGTCATCAAGCAGGCCAGCAAGCTAAACGCCGAACACAAGGGGAGGGAGACACTAAGCGAAGACGAGGATGAGCCTCGCCAGCCGAACACTAGGGGACAGAAAAAATTCCCACCAAAGGTCAAAACAGTGAACATGATTTACGCAACTCACATACCGAAGAGGAGGCGCAAATGCGCACTCCGAGACGTATACGCCGTGGAGCCAGTCACCCCCAAGTTCAACCCTTGGTCGGCCTGCCCGATCAATTTTGATCGCAGGGATCACCCGACTAGTATCCGGCACGGAGGATCAGCTGCCTTGGTGCTAGACCCAATAATTGACAGACACCATCTCACCCGAGTCCTTATGGACGGTGGCAGTAGTCTTAATCTGATATATCAAGACACCATCCGCAAAATGGGGATAGACCCGACAAGAATCAGCCAAAGCAATACTACCTTTAAGGAGCAATACCAGGCCCAGAGGCCCGCTGCATGGGCTCTCTAGTACTAGAGGTTGTATTCGGTTCTCCCGACAACTTCCGAAGCGAAGAATTAACCTTTGACATTGCTCCATTCCGAAGCGGCCATCACGCACTACTCGGAAGAACGGCCTTCGCTCGTTTTAATGCAGTACCGCATTACGCTTATCTTAAGCTTAAGATGCCCGGTCCACGTGGCATCATCATAGTTAGCGGAAACACAGAGCGTTCCTCACGTACGGAGGAATATGTGGAGGATCTAGCAGCCAATCACTGAACGGTCTCTCCAACCAGAATAAATGATCGGTCGTCAAGACCGCGGACACGGTTAGATGAGTCCGGCGCACCACTAGTTGTAACAGCTCAGAGATTGGGTCGATGGATATACCCCCATAGGTGGTGCTAGGGGCTTCCCGCATGTAAAAAGTGCTACAGTTCGGCTTGACCCTATTTAGATTGCATTTTAATGGTTCATTAAGAATAACCAATTTTTCGCACGAAGACTTTCACCTGGGTTTTTTCTTTTATAGATGATCATTGTGCTACACCCTTCCAGGATATGGCAAAATGGAGACACAGGCGCAGACGTGCAGCAGGGCCCCGCTCAAAGGCTTCTTTTTAGATTAAGACCCTGTGTAAACCTTTTTTTACTGTAATTGATAGAAAAGCGAATAATTATGAGAATATCTAGGCATGATCATGTATATAGGCATCATGTCCGTGACAAGTAGACCGACTCCTGCCTGCATCTACTACTATTACTCCACACATCGACCGCTATCCAGCATGCATCTAGAGTATTAAGTTCATAAGAACAGAGTAACGCATTAGGTAAGATGACATGATGTAGAGGGATAAACTCAAGCAATATGATATAAACCCCATCTTTTTATCCTCGATGGCAACAATACAATACGTGTAATTTCCCTTTTTGTCACTGGGATCGAGCAACACAAGATTGAACCCAAAGCTAAGCACTTATCCCATTGCAAGAAAGATCAATCTAGTAGGCCAAACCAAACTGATAATTCAAAGAGACTTGCAAAGAAAATCAATCATACATAAAAGATTTCAGAGAAGAATCAAATATTGTTCATAGATAGACTTGATCATAAACCCACAATTCATCGGATCTCGACAAACACACCGCAAAAAGAGTTACATCGAATATATCTCCAAGAAGATCGAGGAGAACTTTGTATTGAGATTCAAAGAGAGAGAAGAAGCCATCTAGCTAATAGCTATCACTACTGGATTCAGGATCTTTGTTGTCAGCCATGTCTTTGCCATCCGCTAGCTGACGGCAAAGACCTCATTTGCTGTCAGCTCAATAGAAGCTGACGGCAAAGATTTGGCTGGCGGCAAAGACCATATTTGCCGTCAGCCAAGTCTTTGTCATCCGCCAGTAGACAGCATATAGTCTTTGCCGTCTGCTAGCTGACGGCAAATAGTGAGGGTGGCCCACTACCGAGAACCACCTAACGGACATTGTCTTTGCCGTCCGCTAGCAGACGGCAAAGAAAGTGGCCAAGCTAACGCCCGTTAGCTAGGATCTTTGTCGTCTGCTGGCGGACGACAAAGAACCGTGCCCTAACTAAAATCCATATCGACGCCTGCCCACGCCCCACATCTATCCCCCTCTCTCTCTCTCCGCCCGCGCCTGAGCCACCGCCGCCCCGCACCATCCCGCCCCAGTGCCGCCGCCGCCCCGCGCCACCCCCGTCACCGCGCCGCCCCAGCAGCCCCGGTGACCCCCTTTCCTGCCCCGCGCCATCCCCGTTGTCGCGCCGCGACGCCCCGTTCCCGAGCCGCCGCCGCCCCACGCCACCCACGTCGTCGCGGCACCCCCTCCTCCACCGCGGCCGTCCCGCCGCTCCGGCACTCCCTCCTCCACCCGGCGGCCCCGGCGCTCCTCTGCTCCACCACCGCGGCCTCCATGCCGCTCCGGCGCCCCCTCCTCCACCCGGACGCCCCGGCGCCCCTCTCCTCCACCACCGCGGCCGCCCCACCCCTCCAGCACCCCCTCCTCCACACGGTGAGACCTCTTTTATTTTTTTTCTGTTTTTGTTTCTGTATTTTAAGTTTAGTTTAGGTTTATTTAGGTTTGGTTTGGTTTAGTTTAGGTTTAGAGCATAGATAGCATCTTCTCTACTATAATTGTGTATAATCTCAATTCTCACTAGTAGTCTTATTGAAGGTTTAGTTTAGGTTTAGGTTTAGTTTAGGTTTAGTTTGGGTTTAGGTTTAGTTTAGGTTTAGGTTTACGAAAGTTATCCATAGACTCCTTGAAGGGGTTGTATAAAAGATTATGAAACTAATAGTGAGAAGATCAAAAGCTTTCCTCAAATTCCTTTGCATATATTCAAATTCATCAATCAGCAACACTCGAATTAGTTTAATTTAAGAAAACAACAAGGCATGCATATTGCTTATGGAATCTGTCATAAGAGGCAAACTATACCCGTCTTTTCCTTTTCTTTTTTGTAGAAAGGCAAACTATACATTCTGATTTGCATACAAAGTAAATTGATTTTATGACACTACACACTAGAGCCACCTAAAATATGGTGCAACTATGATTTGTTGCCACAAGTATTCCAATGTGATCACACTAGAAGGAACTTTAGGTTTAGTTTTGGTTAAGAAGAAAGAAGAAAGATGAAAAAAAAGAAGTGCGTAAAGAGGAGAAAGAAGAAGTGTATTTCCCGCTATTTTTAGATTACTATGCTCTTTTTTCAACATTTTCAGATTTCTTTCACGTCTAAAGAAATCCCTAGTTTTGAAGGGTGCCAATTGCCATTGCCAACTAACCTACCAAATTAACTAAGTGTTGTTGATGTTGTTGAGCACAAGTGCATTGCTTTTTTTTCTCAGTTTTCTTTCATGTCTAGAAACTTGGCTCTATGTTTATAGATATGCTTCTAGCCAGATACTAATTGGTCTCTTCTGCTGCTTATTAGAGATGGGGGGGAGGCCGTCACCGTAGGCTCCGCTCTGCCACACCGGAGTACGAGTTGGATGCTTTCAAGTTCTTCAGTATCATACTTGGGACTTCCTCCAAGAGGCAGGTACATAAAAGGAGAGATCTCCCCTTCACCCATCTCATTATGATAACTCTCTCGTTTCCTACATCACTCCTTGTCCCAAACTGCAGAGGCTGCCTGACACTTTTATGAACATGCTAGGTGAAGATCCGCCAAATAATGTGAAGCTGCGACAGGCCGGCAGCGGGTTTCGCAGGCTGTGGGACGTGGAGTTGGTGATCAAGGAGGGCCACATGTACCTGTGTCGTGGCTGGGAGAAGTTCTACCATGCCTACGACCTGCGGCTGGGGTACTTCCTTCTCTTCAGGTACGACGACGACGCCACCATGCTCATCATGAAGGTGTTCAATGCGACTATGTGTCGCATGCGCTACGCTGATGATGATGATGCCAGTACATTCTGCCTCTTCTTATTCCTCTACATTTGGCTTTGTCTCGCATCGATTGTTAACGGTCATTAATTGTTGCATTTGGACAGGCAATGGGAGCAGCAGCAGCGATACTGGCTACAGCCAAAGCAGCAGCGATTCTAGCTATAGCAAAAGCAGTAGTGATTCTGGCTGTAGCAAAAGCAGCAGAGATTCGGGCTGCAGCAAAGACAACAAGGAGGATGGTCCGGACTGGAGTGGGGAAGAAGAGGAGCAGAGTGGGCATCAGGCTGAGGATGACCTAGCGATGGCGGTGGCTGACCAAGGGCAAGAGATGGTGGTGGCGCACCATGGGCAAGAGATGGTGGTGGTTGAGGATGACCTAGCGATGGTCATGCCTGTCCTGCCTGAAGATGGCCTCGCAATGGTGGTGGTGCCTGACAATGACCTCGCGCCTGTGGTGGTGCCGGCGATCCCACAGTTGGGCGACATGACCACGTCAATTGTGGTAGAAGACTACATCCCATTGCCTCCACCGCCTCGCCGCTCTTGGCGCATCAGGCTGAGGAAGGAGAAGGAGAAGAACAATGAGAACTGAACTATGTCAGGTATGTCAGATCTCCAAAATGATCTATATATAGTTAGCTCTAATATGCTTAGTTACCTATGTTACCTCTAATATGCTTAGTTACATATGTTAGCTCTAATATGCTAAGTTATCTCTACTATGCTTAGTTTCCTATAGGTTAGCTCCAAAGTTACCTATGTTAGCACAAAATGACCAAGTTTACATAATAAGCTTATAGTCTTCTTCTTCTTCTCCAAAATAACATAAGTTAGCTATAAGTTAGCTCTAATATGCTTAGTTCACTCAAAGATGACATAATTAGCTAGGTTGGCTCCATTTTACCTAAGTTGGCTCTAATATGCTAAGTTATCTCTAATATGCTTAGTTTCCTATAGGTTAACTCCAAAATTACTTATGTTAGCACAAAATGACCAAGTTTACATAACAAGCTTAATTATAGTCTTCTTCTTCTTCTTATTCTAGTCTTCTTCTTCTTTTTCTTCTTCTTCTTTTTCTTCTAGGTTAGCTCCATTTTACTTAAGTATGCTTAATTCTTATAGTCTTCTTCTTCATTTTCTTCTTCTTTTTCTAACATCTTGCTTATCATTTTGCAGATTTGATATAATTCACGAAAGCTTGCATGGATGGAGTGCTTCTTTTCCATTTGTGCTTTTATTTTGTATCAATGAACTCGCATGGTTGGAACTTGTTATATGGATGGATAGATAACGGTGTTGGATGAAAAATGTGAAACTTTTGTAATATGTAAGGATGGAACTATATATGTGTTGGTTATGTATGTATATATGATGAAACTTGTGTGTTGGATATGCTTGTTGTGTATATATATGTGAATTGATGTATATCTGTGAATTCCTGTCAAATTGAATGAATTAAATTAAAAACAAGGTTGTACAGGCTCTTTTCCATCAGCTAGCTGACGGCAAACATGCCACGTGGCAGCTACCTGTGCTTCCTGGGACTGGCATGTTTGAGAACTTTGCCGTCCGCCAGCGGACGGCAAAGACCTTAGCCTCTTTGCCGTCCGCTGGCTGACGGCAAAGCGCGCCGTTAACCCCTAACGACTCTCAACCCACCTCACTGCCGTCCACGACCTTTGTCGTCTGCTGGCCACCAACGGCGGACGGCACAATCCTTTGCCGTCCGTTTCCAGGAAGCGGACGGCAAAGAAGGCCTTTGCTGGCACGTGTTCGGACGGACAGTTTGCCGTCTGCCGGCGGATGACAAAGAACTTTGTCGTCCATGATCCATGCCTTTGCCGTCCGCCATGGCGGATGGCAAAGAAGCTTATTCCAGTAGTGTATGGACCCGAAGGTCTGAAGTAAACTACTCACACATCATCGGAGGGGCCATGGAGTTGATGTAGAGGCCCTCCGTGATCGATGCTTCCTCCAGTGGAGCTCTGGAAATGGCCCCAAGATGGGATCTCTTGGGTACAGAAGGTTGCAGTGGTGGAAATAGGGTTTCGTGGTGCTCCTGGATGTTTTTGGGGTATATGAACATATATAGGAGGAAGAAGTAGGTCGGTGGAGCTACGAGGGGCCCGCGAGGGGGAGGGCGCGCCCCCCTGCCTCGTGGCCTCCTCGGTTGTTTCTTGACATCCACTCCAAGTGTCGGTGTGGAACGACACCTATGGGATCACAAGAGTCCCTACTACGGTTGCCGGGGCGCAGGGTTGCAAGGAGAGCAGGGCTAGTAGACAGCACAAGGATCGTTTACCCAGGTTCGGGCCATGAGGATGTGTAAAACCCTAGTCCTGCTTTGGTGGGTGTATTTCTAAGAGTTCTTGAGCTCTCGAACTAGCTGTGGTCAGCGTGTGGTTCCAAAGAGCCCAATCCCCATCCTCATCGCCTCGGGCCTCCTTTTATAGGAAAAAGGGGTTTCCACAGTGGCACACATGAGGTGGAAAGGTCTACAATGGCACGAGGTTATCCCCCATATTACAGGACAAGGTGCATTTAATGCATCGCTTAGGTGTCCTCTTGCTTTATCGGGGACGGGGGTGAGGCCCGTCCCATCCGCCGCCACTCCTCCTCGCTTCGACACGCGCCTCGGCCAGGGATGCGCGCGGTGACATGTAGGCAGGCAGGCAGCTGAGTTGGTGCGGTGGTGGAGCCTTCACGAAGATCTGCATGCCGCCACACAGGCGCTTGATGAGTTGTCCTGGCAGCTGCATGTGAACGGCGGTGGAAACTTGGTTGACGTGGGCTTGGCGGTGGCCTTGCCGGTTTCTTTGGCGAGGGCCTTGTCGGGTGGCCCGGCAAGGGTCTCGCCGTGGCGTGTTGTTGTCCCCGGCAAGGATCTTGCCGAGAATCGTCGTCTTCTAATCTGATCTTGAATATGTCTTTACAAAGATCTACAGGCCACCACAGGGGTGCCTTCCCGAGCCCTGGCCCCACGCTGATGATGGCACTGGGGGCCGTGGGCTCAAGGGTGGCTCGCACTGTTGGTGCGGGGCGAGCTGTCCCGGCAAGAGTCTTGCCGGGGCCGCTGAGGCCACCCGGCAAGGGTCTTGCCGGGGGAACTTGCTTCGTCCCCCTGCTCCTTGTGGTCTTGGCCTTGGCGTTGCTTTGATTGTCTTGGGCTTCGATCTTACCTTGGCTCACCTCCCTCGTTCTGCTTGGTGAGGCCGTGGGCGCGGCTCTGACTGCCCGTGCACAGGGAAAAGGGGTACAAAGATGCACCCCTATTTTTGTACACCGACAGGAGCCCCCGGGCCTGGGCCACACATAAGCGCAACACGTTGTTGGGCCAGGCCCAAAACAGTGCGCGGGCAGGTGGGGCAGTTTTTACCATGGTAAGATTCTTCGCGCGTTCCGCCTCCCACGACCCGCGCGCGTGGTGCGGCCTGGAGGGGTGTGCGTGACGTGGGCGGCATGCGTGGGGTGGTTTCCACACGCATGCGTCACATCGCAGTAAATGGGCAGCGCGCCCCACGGCTTCCCCATAAAAAGGGATAATCACGGGCGCACTGTTCCTTTTACCCTCCGCGCAACACCAATCTCGGAAACCTCCGTTTGCCTTCTTCTTCTTCCTTAAGCTTCTTCCCCGCTTGCCGTCCTTGCGCTTCCACCGCCCTCTATCCTGCCCTCCTCCCCCAGTTGCCATGGCGCCAAAATTCGCCAAGGGCAAGGGAGTGGCCAAGGATGCCGAAGCCACGAAGCCGCCGGAGAGTGCGCTGACGGTGCAGCGGACGCAGTCTGCCTTCTTCCCCTCGACGGTCGACGTGTTCGACCTTCGAGACTCCTTCAGGCCCCTGTGGGGAGTGAAGATGGGGGGAGAGAATTTGGGGCATCCGGCCACGCCCGTCATCCCCGCCAACTGTGCCGAGGCTGCCCCAAATCGGTACCCCTTCTTTGTTGATTATTTCTCTTGCGGGCTCTGTCCTCCCTTCTCCGATTTCTCCAGCGACATCATGCACACCTTCGGCTAACACCTCCTAGATTTTACTCCGAATGCGGTGGCATGCATGGCCCTTTTTGCGCACCTCTGCAAAGGCTTTGCCGGGGTGCACCCCAACACGGCGCTCTTCCGGCATTACTTCTTCCCTCGGATCCAAACGGGAGGTGCCATCTCGGGGTGCATCGCCTGGATCCCAAAATCCAAGGGAGCATACCCGGACGGCGCCATGAAGGAGAGGTGGGAAGAATGGCGGGGCCGGTGGTGCTGGATCAAAGATAAGGACCCACCGGCGTTCTGCAGAGTTCGTCAGGCGCCGCCGGTTCGTGGAAGCGATTGGAGCGACGTCGACGCCGATGACGGAAAGCTTGCGGTCGCCACCACCAGGATTCTCCGGCTTACCCAGGCTGGGCTCACCCTTGAAATGATCGGGGCGGATTTCATCCGTCGCCGGATCGCTCCTCTGCATAACAAAGGGAGGCCAGCCTGGCTCTTCACGAACCCCGCCGACATCATGCGGCTCCGCCCTGGCCTCGACCACAACTTCACAGTGATGGCGCACGCCCATTTCTGCCAGCATATCTTCCAGCTCGATGTGGGCCACGATGGCGAGGTCGAGCGGACCGGCAAGGTTGCGAGGGCCGCTACGAAGGCCGGCAAGGTCCTCAAGGGGCCTCTGTTCAAGCTGCCGACGGGGGTGGTCCCGTTGTGCAACAACTCGCATTGGTCCGAGATCATCACCATGATGCCGGACTGCAACGCGCACGGCCCCGTCCCAAGCTGGAAGGAGCCGGAGGACGCTGGAGTGCAGCAGTTCTCTGACACCCTGCACGAGGTGTATGTCAACGCCGACGCCGAGCGGCTGCTTGTCTAGGACACCTCCCAGGCGGAGTTGAACTACATCGCTACCAGGGCGAGGGAGGCGCAACTTGTCAGGGAGGCTGGAAACGCCAGCGGAGTGGAGGACAAGGCCGCGACGGCCGCGGAGGAGGAGGAGCTCGCCCGGTGGGCGGTGGCCGCCGGGAGAGCCAGCAGTGCCGGCACCGAGGCTCCTTTGGTTGAGGATGTGACCGGCGGGTCGTCGGAGGAGGAGGCCAAGACCGCAGAGCCAACGCCACCTACAGGGAGGGGGCGAGTCCTGCGGTGGGCCAATTCCGGCGAGCCGGTCTGGCCCGGTAGGGCTGCGCGGTCACAGCTGACCTTGGAGGAGCCCGGGCGTCATACGAGGGCCGCGGCGGCAAAGAAGCCGGCGAAGGCCACGGTGAAGAAGAAGACAGCCGCCCCTTCTTCGTCCGTGCGTGCCCAGATACCACCTCCTTCTCCTCCTCCGGCGAATGTTGATATGGAGGTTACTTTTGATTATGGATCCCTTAGCCCGAGGAGGAAGAGGAAGACGACAGAGGAGGAGGCGGACGACGAGTAAGTATCTGGTTCCTTTTCGTTATCTCTGCCTCCTCAATCTGCGTTGCTTGTCTTGACTTGTTTTCATCTTTGCAGGGACGGGGAGACGCTGGCCCAGAGAGCGAAGAGGGCCAAGGTCTCGGCGGGTGGCCAGCCCCCAGCTGGTACTTCAGGAGCGCCATTGGTGGTGTTGAGCAGCCTGGACAGCAGCCCCCGGTAGAGCCCCCAGCGTAAGTTCATCACTCTTCTCCCGTCGACACATGTCAAGGGCACGACACCTTGGTGCTGACCTTCTCAGGTACGCAGGAGGAGAGCAGCAGCAGGAGGAGCCATAGAGGGCTACTCCCAACACGCCGCCCCCATCGACCACGCCGCCCCAGGGGGCGTCCCCGGCAAGGGCGCCAGGCACCGGGCCCACGCACATGGAGGAGGAGGAGGAGAACTTGGGCGCCGGCGGCTTTGCCTTGACGCCAAACGTTGGCGGGGAGGAGGCTTCCGTTTCCCAGCCGGGTACTAGCACAAGTAAGTCATTTGCCGTTCGTCCCTGCTCCCCCTTTTTTTGCTCCTGGTCCTGGCCTTGCCTCACCCCCTTCTTCGGCACCCAGATTCTTCCTCGGTGGACCCAGAGGGCGTGGACGCCGTCATTGAGGGCGTCGCCAACGCCGCTGAGGCGAACGCCGAGAGGATCGCCGCCGAGGAGGCCACCAAAGACGCTGCCGAGGACGCCGCCGAGGGGGCCACTAATACGTCTCCAACGTATCTATAATTTTTGATTGCTCCATGCTATATTATCTACTGTTTTGGACATTATTGGGCTTTATTATCCACTTTTATATTATTTTTGGGACTAACCTATTAACCGGAGGCCCAGCCTAGAATTGTTGTTTTTTGCCTGTTTTAGGGTTTCGAAGAAAAGGAATATCAAACGGAGTCCAAACGGAATGAAACCTTCGGGAACGTGATTTTCTCAACGAACAAGACCCGGGAGCCTTGGACCCTACGTCAAGGCACAAAAGAGGAGGCCACGAGGTAGGGGGCGCACCTACCCTCCCCAGGCGCACCCTCCACCCTCGTGGGCCCCCTGTTGCTCCACCGACGTACTCCTTCCTCCTATATATACCTACGTACCCCCAAACGATCAGATACGGAGCCAAAAACCTAATTCCACCGCCGCAACTTTCTGTATCCACGAGATCCCATCTTGGGGCCTGTTCCGGAGCTCCGCCGGAGGGGGCATCGGTCACGGAGGGCTTCTGCATCGACACCATAGCCTCTCCGATGAAGTGTGAGTAGTTTACTTCAGACCTACGGGTCCATAGTTAGTAGCTAGATGGCTTCTTCTCTCTTTTTGGATCTCAATACAATGTTCTCCCCCTCTCTTGTGGAGAACTATTCGATGTAATCTTCTTTTTGCGGTGTGTTTGTTGAGACCGATGAATTGTGGGTTTATGATCAAGTTTATCTATGAACAATATTTGAATCTCCTCTGAATTCTTTTATGTATGATTGGTTATCTTTGCAAGTCTCTTTGAATTATCAGTTTGGTTTAGCCTACTAGATTGATCTTTCTTGCAATGGGAGAAGTGCTTACCTTTGGGTTCAATCTTGCGGTGTCCTTTCCAGTGACAGTATGGGCAGCAAGGCACGTATTGTATTGTTGCCATCGAGGATAACAAGATGGGGTTTTCATCATATTGCATGAGTCTATCCCTCTACATCATGTCACCTTGCTTAAGGCGTTACTCTGTTTTTAACTTAATACTCTAGATGCATGATGGATAGCGGTCGATGAGTGGAGTAATAGTAGTAGATGTAGGCAGGAGTCGGTCTACTTGTCTCGGATGTGATGCCTATATACATGATCATACCTAGATATTCTCATAACTATGCTCAATTATGGCAATTGCTCAACAGTAATTTGTTCACCCACCGTAGAATACTTATGCTCTCGAGAGAAGCCACTAGTGAAACCTATGGCCCCCGGGTCTATCTTCATCATATTAATCTCCTACTACTTAGTTATTTCCTTTGCTTTTATTTTACTTTGCATCTTTATCACAAAAATATCAAAAATATTATCTTATCATATCTATCAGATCTCACTCTCGTAAGTGGCCATGTAGGGATTGACAACCCCTATTCGCGTTGGTTGCGAGGATTTATTTGTTTTGTGCAGGTACGAGGGACTTGCGCGTAGCCTCCTACTGGATTGATACATTGGTTCTCAAAAACTGAGGGAAATACTTACGCTACTTTGCTGCATCATCCCTTCCTCTTCGGGGAAAACCAACGTAGTGCTCAAGAGGTAGCAAGAAGGATTTCTGGCGCCGTTGCCGGGGAGGTCTACGCAAAAGTGAACATACCAAGTACCCATCACATACCCTTATCTCCCGCATTACATTATTTGCCATTTGCCTCTCGTTTTCCTCTCCCCCCCACTTCACCCTTGCCATTTTATTCGCCCTCTCTCTCTTTATCCTCCCTCTCTATCTCTATTTGCCTCTTTTTGCCTGCTTGCTTTTTGTTTTCTTGTGTGTTAGTTCATTTGCTTGTCACTATGGCTAGTCCTTTACCTTCTGCCTCTATGTCTGAAATTGGGGAAACTATTGTTGATAATAATATCATGAAAAATTCTGATGCACCTGCTAAAGAACCACTCATCTTACATACAAAAAAGTTCCGTGTTGGTAGTGGTAATATTATTGGAATAGGAGTTATTCAAGATTTCTTTACTTGTGTCGGTGCTTTACCTTCTATGGTAGTTCTATCCTTCATAGAACTAGTAGTCTTGTGGACGCTATTGCCATGCTTGTAGTTGAACTTGAAAGACAATTCATGCACATGCATCCTTGCATACAAAGGATTTTCCTGGAATTTTCTAATATTGAGCATTCTTCTGTTAAGCGTGCTGCTACTATCTTTTTGGCTCATGAGTTTAGATTCATAATAAAAGAGGCCAAAGAAATCTTCGCACATTATAGGGTGGACGCTTGCCGTCCTCCCATAGAGGCTATCCTCTTTGATCAAGAAGAAATAATGCGTTTTCAATCTCTAGACTATGTTGCTTTCAATGAAAATCTTAGAAAAAGGGTTCCTACCAATGTTTTAGTTGATAGAATTTCTAAACTTAATGATTATTTGGCTATCCGAAATAATAAATTAGGATATTCTCTTGAATATAGGCTCACAAAGTTCTGTCAAAAGAATGCTTATAATGATGAATTGGTTGTGTAATATGAAGGACCAAAGGAGGAACCTATACCTCCCAAGGTTGATCTTGGAGACTTTTGTCCCATTGAATTTAGCCCTTTTGATTAATTTTGCTTGCCTCAAAGAAAACTTGCTGCCGAACGTAGAGAATATGAAATGAGTTTTAATAATCTATCTTACTATTATGGCAATACCTAGATCTATTCTTGCTTGTTATGCCTAGCTAGGGGCGTTAAACGATAGCGCTTGTTGGGAGGCAACCCAATTTTATTTTTATTCCTTGATTTTTGCTCCTGTTTATTAATAAATAATTTATCTAGACTATGTTTTGGTTGTGTTTTTTTGTGTTTAATTAGTGTTTGTGCCAAGTAGAACCGTTGGGAAGACTTGGGGAAAGTCTTGTTGAACTTGCTATAAAAAATAGAAACTTTAGCGCTCATGAGAACTGCTGACATTTTTATTTCGAGAGTGATATTTAGTTAATTCTTTTTGAAGATGATTAATGGATAAATTCCTCACGTCCATAAATTTATTTTAGAATTTTTGGAGTTCCAGATCTTGCGCTAGCTACAGATTACTACAGACTGTTCTGTTTTTGACAGATTCTGTTTTTCGTGTGTTGTTTGCTTATTTTGATGAATTTATGGCTAGTAAAATAGTTTATAAACCATAGAGAAGTTGGAATACAGTAGGTATAACACCAATATAAATAAATAATGAGTTCATTACAGTACCTTGAAGTGGTCTTTTATTTTCTTTCGCTAACGGAGCTCATGAAATTTTCTACTTTAAGTTTTGTGTTGTGAAGTTTTCAAGTTTTGGGTAAAGATTTGATGAATTATGGAACAAGGAGTGGCAAGAGCCTAAGCTTGGGGTTTCCCATGGCACCCCCAAGGTAATATAAGGACACCTAAAAGCCAAAGCTTGGGGATGCCCCGGAAGGCATCCCCTCTTTCGCCTACTTCTATCGGTAACTTTACTTGGAGCTATATTTTTATTCACCACATGATATGTGTTTTGCTTGGAGCGTCTTGTATGATTTGAGTCTTTGCCTTTTAGTTTACCACAATCATACTTGCTGTACACACCTTTTGAGAGAGCCATACATGATCTGGAATTTGTTAGAATACTCTATGTGCTTCGCTTATATCTTTTGAGTTATGTAGTTTTGCTCTAGTACTTCACTTATATCTTTTAGAGCATGATGGTGGATTTATTTTATAGAAACTATTGATCTCTCATGCTTCACTTAGATTATTTTGAGAGTCTTAATAGCATGGTAATTTCTTTAAATCCTAATATGCTTGGTATACAAGATTAATAATAAAACTTTCTTATGAATGTGTTGAATACTATGATAAGTTTGATACTTGATAATTGTTTTGAGATATAAAGATGGTGATATTAAAATTGTGCTAGTTGAGTAGTTGTGAATTTGAGAAATACATGTGTTGAAGCTTGTGATTCCCGTAGCATGCACGTATGGTGAACCGTTATGTGATGAAGTCGGAGCATGATTTATTTATTGATTGTCTTCCTTATGAGTGGCGGTCGGGGACGAGCGATGGTCTTTTCCTACCAATCTATCCCCCTAGGAGCATGCGCGTAATACTTTGCTTTGATAACTTGTAGATTTTTGCAATAAGTATATGAGTTCTTTATGACTAATGTTGAGTCCATGGATTATACGCACTCTCACCCTTCCACCTTTGCTAGCCTCTCTAATACCGCGCACCTTTCACCGGTATCATACACCCACCATATACCTTCCTCAAAACAGCCACCATACCTACCTATTATGGCATTTCTATAGCCATTCCGAGATATATTGCCATGCAACTTTCCACCGTTCCACTCCATCATTGTCATATTGCTTAGCATGATCATGTAGTTGACATCGTATTTGTGCCAAAGCCATGCTACCTCTTGAGCACTGCGTTGGTTTTCCCTGAAGAGGAAGGGATGATGCAGCAAAGTAGCGTAAGTATTTCCCTCAGTTTTTGAGAACCAAGGTATCAATCCAGAAGGAGGCTACGCGCGAGTCCCTCGCACCTGCACAAAACAAATAAATCCTCGCAACCAACGCAAATAGGGGTTGTCAATCCCTATAGGGACACTTACGAGAGTGAGATCTGATAGATATGACAAGATAATATTTTTGGTATTTTTATGATAAAGATGCAAAGTAAAATAAAGGCAAAGGAAATTACAAAGGAAATAACTAAGTAGTAGGAGATCAATATGATAAAGATAGACCCGGGGGCCATAGGTTTCACTAGTGGCTTCTCTCGAGAGCATAAGTGCTCTACGGTGGGTGAACAAATTACTGTTGAGCAATTGACAGAATTGAGCATAGTTATGAGAATATCTAGGTATGATCATGTATATAGGCATCACGTCCGAGACAAGTAGACCGACTCCTGCCTGCATCTACTACTATTACTCCACTCATTGATAACCCACAAGTATAGGGGATCGCAACGGTTTTCGATAAGTAAGAGTGTCGAACTCAACGAGGAGCTAAAGGTAGAACAAATATTCCCTCAAGTTCTATCGACCACCGATACAACTCTACGCACACTTGACGTTCGCTTTACCTAGAACAAGTATGAAACTAGAAGTACTTTGTAGGTGTTGTTGGATAGGTTTGCAAGATAATAAAGAGTACGTAAATAAAAAGTAGGGGCTGTTTAGATAAAGAAACCATAAAGTAAATCTAGCGAGTGTGGAAAAGTGGTGGTAGGAGTTGCGAAATTGCCCCTAAGCAATTGACTACTTTACTAGACCGATAGCAAGTATTATGTGGGAGAGGCCACTGCTAGCATGTCATCCCTGACTTGGAATTCTATGCACTTATGATTGGAACTATTAGCAAGCATCCGCAACTACTAACGTTCATTAAGGTAAAACCCAACCATAGCATTAAGATATATTGGTCCCCCTTCAATCCCGTATGCATCAATTTCTATGCTAGGTTGAAGCTTCTGTCACTCTTGCCCTCCAATACATAGTCCTATCAACATACAACTAACCCTATGGTGTGATCCACGCGCGCAATCATATGATGGGCACCAAAGGACAGCAACATAACCACAAGCAAATTAAATCAATCATAGCAATTCATCAACCACCGATAGGACAACGAAAATCTACTCAGACATCATAGGATGGCAACACATCATTGGATAATAATATGAAGCATAAAGCACCATGCTCAAGTAGAGGGTACAGCGGGTTGCGGGAGAGTGGACCGTTGTAGATAGAGGGGGGAAGGTGATGGAGATGTTGGTGAAGATGGCGGAGGTGTTGGTGTAGATCGCGGTGATGATGATGGCCCCCGGTGGCACTCCGGTGCCACCGGAAGCGAGGGGGAGAGAGTCCCCCTCCTTATTCTTCTTCCTTGACCTCCTCCCTAGATGGGAGAAGGGTTTCCCCTCTGGTCCATGGCCTCCATGGCACGGGAGGGGCGAGAGCCCCTCCGAGATTGGATCTATCTCTCTGTCTCTCTCTGTTTCTGCATTCTCAGATTCTTCCCTTTCACTGTTTCTTATATTCCCGGAGATCCGTAACTCCGATTGGGCTGAAATTTTAACACGATCTCTATTCGGATATTAGCTTTCTTGCCGCAAAAGAAGGCATCAACCGCCTTACGGGGTGGCCACGAGGGTCAGGGGCGCGCCTGCCCCCTAGGGCACGCCCGCCTGCCTTGTGGGCCCCTCGAGCATCGTCTCATGTGGATTTTTCTTCCCAAAAATCATATATATTCCAAAAAAATATCTGTCAGTTTTTATTCCGTTTGGACCCCGTTTGATATGGATATTCTACGAAACAAAAACATGCAACAAACAGGAACTGGCACTGGGCACTGGATCAATATGTTAGTCCCAAAAATAGTATAAAAAGTTGCCAAAAGTATATGAAAGTTGTAGAATATTGGCATGGAACAATCAAAAATTATAGATACGACGGAGACGTATCAGCATCCCCAAGCTTAATTCCTGCTTGCCCTCGAGTAGGTAAATGATAAAAAAGATAATTTTTGATGTGGAATGCTACCTAGCATAATCTTGATCACATATCTAATCATGGCATTAATATTAAGATACAAGTGATTCAAATCAATAGTCTATCATTTGACATAAAAACAATAATACTTCAAGCCTACTAATAAAGCAATCATGTCTTTTCCAAAATAACGTGGCCAAAGGAAGTTATCCCTACAAAATCATATAGTCTGGCTATGCTCCATCTTCACCACACAAAATATTCACATAATGCACAACCCCGATGACAAGCCAAGCAATTGTTTCATACTTTTGACGTTCTCAAACCTTTTCAACTTTCACGCAATACATGAGAGTGAGCCATGGATATAGCACTATGGGTGGAATAGAATGGTGGTTGTGGAGAAGACAAAAAGGAGAAGATAGTCTCACATCAACTAGGCGTATCAACGGGCTATGGAGATGCCCATCAATAGATATCAATCTGAGTGAGTAGGGACTGCCATGCAACGGATGCACTAGAGCTATAAGTGTATGAAACCTCAAACTGAAACTAAGTGGGTGTGCATCCAACTTGCTTGCTCGAAGACCTCGGGCATTTGAGGAAGCCCATCATCGGAATATACAAGCCAAGTTCTATAATGAAAATTCCCACTAGTATATGAAAGTGATAACTCAAGAGACTCTCTATATGAAGAACATGGTGCTACTTTGAAGCACAAGTGTGGAAAAAGGATAGTAGCACTGCCCCTTCTCTCTTTTTCTCTCATTTTTTTTGTTTTTATATTTTTATATTTTTTTGGTGAGCTTCTTTGGCCTATTTTTTTAATTTGGGCTTCTTTGGCCTCTTTTATTTTTTTGTAAAGTCCGGAGTCTCATCCCGACTTATGGGGGAATCATAGTCTCCATCATCCTTTCCTCACTGGGGCAATGCTCTAATAATGATGATCGTCACACTTTTATTTACTTACAACTGAATATTACAACTCGATACTAGAACAAAGATATGACTCTATATGAATGCCTCCGGCAGTGTACCGGGATGTGCAATGGTCTAGCGTAGCAATGACATCAAAAAACGTACAATCCATAAAAACATCATGCTAGCTATCTTACGATCATGCAAAGCACTATGACAATGAATGCTCAAGTCATGTATATGATGATGATGGAAGTTGCATGGCAATATATCTCGGAATGGCTATGGAAATGCCATGATAGGTAGGTATGGTGGCTGTTTTGAGGAAGATATATGGTGGGTTTATAGTGCCGGTGAAAGTTGCACAGTACTAGAGAGGCTAGCAATGGTGGAAGGGTGAGAGTGCGTATAATCCATGGACTCAACATTAGTCATAAAGAACTCACATACTTATTGCAAAAGTCTATTAGCTATTGAAACAAAGTACTACGCGCATGCTCCTAGGGGGATAGATTGGTAGGAAAAGACCATCGCTCGTCCCCGACCGCCACTCATAAGGAAGACAATCAATAAATAAATCATGCTCCGACTTCATCACATAACGGTTCACCATATGTGCGTGCTACGGGAATCACAAACCTCAACACAAGTATTTCTACTAATCCACAACTACCCACTAGCATTACTCTAATATCACCATCTTTATATCACAAAAATATTGCAAGGAATAAAACATATCATATTCAGTGATCTAGAAGTTTTATGTAGGATTTTATGACTAACCATGTGAATGACCAATTCCTGTCATCTCTCTAAATAGATATAAGTGAAGCAAGAGAGTTTAATTCTTTCTACAAAATATATGCCCACGCTCTAACAAATCTAAGTGAAGCAAAAGAGCATTCTACAAATGGCGGTTTTCTATGTAAGGAGAAACAACAATCCAAACTTCAAATGAAATAAGCGAAGCACATGAAGCATTCTATAAAGCCATACTCAAAAGATATAAGTGAAGTGCAAAGAGCATTCTATAAATCAACCAAGGACTATCTCATGCTAGCATGGTGCATAAAAGAAAAAATGAAAACTAAATGCAAAAGACGCTCCAAGATTGCACATATCGCATGAACGAAACGAATCCGAAAACATACCGATACTTGTTGAAGAAAGAGGGGATGCCTTCCGGGGCATCCCCAAGCTTAGACGCTTGAGTCTCCTTGAATATTTACTTGGGGTGCCTCGGGCATCCCCATGATTGATCTCTTACCTCTCTTCCTTCTCCTCACATCGAGACCTTCTCGATCATCGAACACTTCACCCACACAAAACTTCAACAGAAAACTCGGTAAGATCCGTTAGTATAATAAAGCCAATCACTACTCTAAGTACTGTTGCAAACCAATTCATATTTTGTTTTTGCATTGTGTCTACTGTAATATAACTTTTTCATGGCTTAATCCACTGATATGAATCGATAGTTTCATCAAAACAAGCAAACTATGCATCAAAAACAGAATCTGTCTACAACAGAACAGTCTGTAATAATATGAACATTCACCATACTTCTGATACTTTAAAAATTCTACCAAAATTAGGAAAAATAAAACATTTGTATGTTAATACAGTGAAAAAAGAATCAGAACCATTTGACGTTCCAGCAAAAAATGTAAAATCGCGCACTACAGCCAAAGTTTCTGTCCTGCACCGTACAAACCATCAAGCAAATGTAAACATCCTAAAGGCAAACCTTGGCACATTATTTTTATAATACAATGGAATTGTACAAGGGGATAATTATTTTTATTTAAAAGTTTTTGTAATCAAGATTCACAAAGTTTCCATGAGCATGGACAAAGTTCAAGGCTAGCTCCCACTTCAACAATGCTTGTCTTTCTCACTTTCGCTTTCCTTTTTGAAAAAGTTTTGGGTTCCCCTCTTTATTTTTGTTGTTTTTAAAATATATAAAAGCACTCAACAGAAATAAATGACTCTCTAAAACTTCCGAGTTGTCTCCCTGGCAGCGCTTTCTTTAAAGCCATTAAGCTAGGCATATAGTGCTCAAGTAATGGATCCACCCGGATCCCAAGGTATATCAAAGCCAATTTTAATTAACAATGATTTGTAATTTAGTAGTGAGCACAAAGTAGCATATATCATGCAACAACGAAGTCTAACTCTCTTCCTATGCATCGGCATGTCACAAAAGAACAATTCATGCACACATAGTAAAGGCCAATGCATAGTATAAACAGTTTCTTGCAATTTTATCATATTGGAAACATAGAGAGGTGGAGATATAGTTCCTCTCTCATAATAATTGCAAGTAGGAGCAGAAAGAACATGCATATTATATTCATCAAAATCATCATGTGCAACAGTAAAAGGCAACCCATCAATATAATCCTTAATAAGGGAAAACTTCTCCGATATAGTGTAGTCGGGAGAATTCAAAAAGATAATAGGACTATCATGCGTGGGTGCAATAGCAACAATTTCATGTTTAACATAAGGAACTATAGCAAGTTCATCTCCATAAGCATAATTCATATTGGCATCTTGGCCACAAGCATAGCAAGTATCATCAAAAAGGGATATTTCAAAAGAATCAACGGGATCAAAGCAATTATCATAGCATTCATCCTTCGGTAAGCACGAAGGGAAATTAAAAAATGTATGAGTTGAAGAGTTACTCTCATTAGAAGGTGGGCATGGGTAGCTAATCCGCTCTTCCTCCTTTTGTTCTTCGCTCTCCTCCTCATCTTTTTCATCCAATGAGCTCACAGTTTGATCATTTTCTTCTTCCATAGATTCCTGCAAAATATTAGTCCCTTCTTGGACAACGGAGACTTTCTCAATAAGTGCATTAATATCGTAATTGCATTCATAATTCTCATAGCAATATTTAAGGATAGCTAAATTTTCAGGTCTATAAACCGAATCTTCAAAATCTTCAAACTCTTTAAACATAGATTCAATTTCATAAGCACCCATAAAAGCAACAAATTCTTCTATTTGTTCCACATCATAGTAATCATATATACCATTAGCATAAGAAGCTTAGGTTTTATTATCATTAAATTCGCATAAAAAGGGAAGGTGTGGAGCCTTCATCCTCGAGCAACAAGTATAATCATATCTCAAGCATAGTTGCCTAGCATACCACTTCAATATATGAATTTGATCCCATAATAGTTTCCCTTTTTGTGTCAAGCGGTAATCCCTAAAGTATTCACGTTGATCCAACGTTACTCCCATTACATAATTGAATGGGGTTTTCTCAGGATTATTAAAGTAGTACATAATATCTTTCACATAACCAGCATCGAGGGTTTTAGGAGGTTCCCCATCTCCTTGAGTAGCAAGTACACCTAATTTTTTTGGTATTTCGTGTTCCATATCCATAACTAAAGATAGGGAACAACTAAGAACAACAAATAAAAATTACTTAGTGATAAAGCAAACAAGCACACACGAGAATATTCACCCCACGCTATTGCTCCCCGGCAACGGCGCCAGAAAAAGGTCTTGATAACCCACAAGTATAGGGGATCGCAACAGTTTTCGATAAGTAAGAGTGTCGAACCCAACGAGGAGCTAAAGGTAGAACAAATATTCCCTCAAGTTCTATCGACCACCGATACAACTCTACGCACACTTGACGTTCGCTTTACCTAGAACAAGTATGAAACTAGAAGTACTTTGTAGGTGTTGTTGGATAGGTTTGCAAGATAATAAAGAGTACGTAAATAAAAAGTAGGGGCTGTTTAGATAAAGAAACAATAAAGTAAATATAGCGAGTGTGTAAAAGTGGTGGTAGGAGTTGCGAAATTGCGCCTAAGCAATTGACTACTTTACTAGACTGATAGCAAGTATTATGTAGGAGAGGCCACTGCTAGCATGTCATCCCTGACTTGGAATTCTATGCACTTATGATTGGAACTATTAGCAAGCATCCACAACTACTAACGTTCATTAAGGTAAAACCCAACCATAGCATTAAGATATATTGGCCCCCCTTCAATCCCGTATGCATCAATTTCTATGCTAGGTTGAAGCTTCTGTCACTCTTGCCCTCCAATAGATAGTCCTATCATCATACAACTAACCCTATGGTGTGATCCACGCGCGCAATCATATGATGGGCTCCAAAGGACAGCAACATAACCACAAGCAAATTAAATCAATCATAGCAATTCATCAACCACCGATAGGACAACGAAAATCTACTCATACATCATAGGATGGCAACACATCATTGGATAATAATATGAAGCATAAAGCACCATGTTCAAGTAGAGGGTACAGCGGGTTGCGGGAGAGTAGACCGCTGTAGATAGAGGGGGAAGGTGATGGAGATGTTGGTGAAGATGGCGGAGGTGTTGGTGTAGGTCGTTGTCGGTGTCAAAACCGGCGGATCTCGGGTAGGGGGTCCCGAACTGTGCGTCTAGGCCGGATGGTAACAGGAGGCAGGGGACACGAAGTTTTACCCAGGTTCGGGCCCTCTCGATGGAGGTAAAACCCTACGTCCTGCATGATTAATATTGATGATATGGGTATTACAAGAGTTGATCTACCACGAGACCAGAGAGGCTAAACCCTAGAAGCTAGCCTATGGTATGATTGTTGATGTGTATGTCGTCCTACGGACTAAAACCCTCCGGTTTATATAGACACCGGAGAGGGTTAGGGTTACATAGAGTCAGTTACAATGGTAGGAGATCTGAACATCCGTATCGCCAAGCTTGCCTTCCACGCCAAGGAAAGTCCCTTCCGGACACGGGACGGAGTCTTCAATCTTGTATCTTCATGGTCCAGGAGTCCGGCTGAAGGTATAGTTCGGCTATTCGAACACCCCCTAATCCAGGACTCCCTCAGTAGCCCCTGAACCAGACTTCAATGACGACGAGTTCGGCGCGCAAATTGTCTTCGGCATTGCAAGGCGGGTTCCTCCTCCAAGTACTTCATAGAAGGTTTTTAACACAAAGATAGTGTCCGGCTCTGCAAAATAAGTTTCCACATATTGCCATAGAGATAATAATAATATTAACACAAATCTAATCTGCTGACGTATTCCATGGTGCGACACGCCATGGCCAAGCCTTTATCCATTTAATTATCCCACCTTAGCGTGTTGTGCGATGTGGTTTCCTTGGCACGTCTTGTTGAAGCAGAGATCGTGTCCCCTCATTTCGGGATTCTCATCAATACGGGCGTGGGTAACCCAACCGCGCCTTTGATTATGGCGCTTGGAGATAAGCAAGTTTTACCAGGCTAGTGGGGACACATAACTGCGTCCACCCATATAAGGGGATAAGGATCCACCTTTTCACCCACGCCTTCTTTCTCCTCTGCCTATCCATTCTTGCGCACTCGAGCTCCAGCGCCCAAGTCCGCACTACCACCTCGACCTTCTCCAGTCATGTCTGGAGCGGGAGGCAAGTGGATGGTCTCCTCCGTCACGGAGGGACACATAAAAAAGCTGAGGAAGGCCGGATATCTGGCCAGCGACATCGCGCATCGACTCCCCGAGAAGGGGCAGCTCATCCCCACTCCTAGGCCCCATGAGAGGGTGGTATTTCTCCCCCATTTCCTCCGCGGACTGGGCTTCCCTCTGCATCCATTTGTCCGGGGGCTCATGTTCTACTACGGCCTGGATTTCCACGATCTGGCCCCAAACTTCGTCCTCAACATCTCGGCGTTTATCGTCGTGTGTGAGGCTTTCCTCCGCATCCACCCTCATTTCGGCTTATGGCTAAAGACCTTCAACGTCAAGCCGAAGGTGGTGCGCGGCAGCCAGGCGGAGTGCGGCGGTGCCATGGTTGGCAAGATGGCCAACGTCCTGTGGCTCGAGGGCTCCTTTGTGGAGACCCTGAAGGGGTGGCAATCGGGGTGGTTTTACATCACCGAGCCGTGCGACCCCGAATGGGTCGCAGCCCCCGAGTTTCGGTCCGGACCCCCTACGTGGCTCACCTCCTGGAAGGTGACCGGCCTGTCGTGGGATAAAAAAGGAGAGCTGACCGGACTCCAAACATGCATCCAAACCCTGGTGGACAAGAAGCTCAAGCTTGTCAACGTAGTCCAGGTTATGTTCATCCGCCTGATCCTCCCGTGTCAACGACGGGCCTTCAAACTGTGGGAGTTCGACCCGGCACAGCATCAAACTCTAAACAGGCTCTTTGACACGACGTACGAAGATGCCTAGAGGATGCTTTTCAAGGGCGCCGAGCCTCCCGCATCCACTGCCGAGGATCGCGGATTCAGTACTCAGCATCACGCTCATGCGGTAAGCTGTTTTTGTCCTTTCACAGGGTATCAGTTTTTCATAGTTTGACTCTATGCGGGATCTGAGTTCCCTTATCTTTGATAGGATTGGGTGGCGACGTCCGACAGATCAACTGTCCGGCTCCTCTGCCCGAAGGCCCAGCGGACGCTTGCTTGGCGAAGCTGCTGGTTCCGGCGCCCTATGTGGTGCCGGAGAAGAAGGCCACGAAAAGGGCCATGGGGACTCGAAAGAGTGCCCGGCGCCAGGAGGTGTCGGATTCGTCATCCGACGGTCCCGAAGCGCCTTCCTCTCATGAAGACGAGGAGGAAGAAGAAGAGACCTCTCCCCCTCCAGCGGGAGGAGACAAGAAAAGGAAGGCCGCCCTCTCTGAGGAGGCCGGAGGGTCCAAGAAGGGGAAAACCCTTCCTCCGGACTGCTCCACCGACGCCGACGACGACGAAGAGGAGTGGCAGCCCAGGGCCAAGCCCCTGGCGAAATCGTAAGTGTCCGGATACCAGAGTAATTCATAGTATTCGTTTTTTGCACAGCTTTCCCTTATGTCAAATATGTTTATGCAGCCCACCCAAAGACCGGCTCGACGCATCGTCGAGCGGCTCACTGGACCCGTCGGAGGTGAACTCGCTTCCGACGGCTTCATCCCCCCGCCCTGCGGACGACACCGAAGTGTTGTCCCAACAGGTTCCAAGCCGGGAGGAGGTGGTCCTGGAGGCGTCGCAAGGTGACCTCCCGGACTCCAGGAGTAAAGGGGATGAAACCCTCCAGGGCTCTAAGTCCAGCTTAAGGCCGGACACAGCTCCAGAATCTTCAAGGGTTCCAGAGTCCGGCGGGCGACCTCCTTCCAAGAGGAGCAAGCCTACCGTTCTGGTGACCTCCGTCCAACCGGAGGCGCCGGACAATATGTTGGAGGCGCTCCAAGGTGCCTCCATCGACGAGGGGCACCGCACTATTATGAGTGCGGTGATCCAGAAGGTTCAGTCCGCCAAAAGCGGACTGGCTGAAGCTTGTACAAGCCTTTTAACAGGCTTTGAGGTAAGTAAAGAATGTTCAAATAATGTTACTGCATAGACAGTAGTCCCTGATGCTCTGTTGGGCGTTCGGGAAGAAAAGCCGAATAGAGGATCAAAGAATTCATAGGAGTCTAACAAAAGGAGTCAATATGCGTATGCAGGCTTCTCTGCTAGCGTCCGCCGCACTGACCGCGAAAGTGGACATGCTGAAGCAGAGTCTCGAGAAGTCCGAGCAAGAGCTCGGGCGTGCCAAGAAGCAGCTCGAGGAGAAGGAAGGTAAGAAATACCCTGTTTGAATATGTATATAAAAAATGTGCAATTGCAAAAAATGACAGGATTGACATGGCTATTGTAGGGGCCACATCTGAGGTGGCGACCCTTAAGCAAGCGCTGCTCGAGGCCGAGAAGAGTGCGGCCGTGGAGCGCACCGAGCGGGAGAGGTATGAGGCTGAGGTTGGCAAGGTGCGGCAAGAGCTCTTGGTTCTCATGAAGAAACATGAGAGTTTGGAGCTTGACTCGAAGACGCGAGCGTCCGAGCTCGTGGAAGCTATAGAAAATGCCAAGTCTGCCAAGGCCAAGTCCCAGGAGACCCTCCAGGAGTTGGATGAGGTGAAGAAGATTGCGGCGGGTAAGGCATTCTTTATGCAAAGCAAACACATAAACGTGAGTTACCTGTTACTTACCCGAATCCGGAGCTCTCCAGGAGCGTTCGCAGATCTTCCCCAGAGTGTATCCGATGCCGCCGCATTCTATCAAGCCGAGGAGGGTAGCTCGACAGAGAAGGTGTTCTGGCCTCAGTACGCTGAGGCCGGACACCCCGTGCCCCTGAACGACCAGCTGAAGCAACTGGTCGAGCTCCACAAGGCGGCCGAACAGGCCATGAAGGGCCTCCTAGTTCGGCTGTGGCCTGGAGAGGCTCTGCCTGGGAGCTATTTCGGGCTGGTGCGGCGGTTGGTGGAGGCCTGTCCGAGGCTTGAAGACATCAAGCGCTCCGTCTGCATTGAAGGTGTCCGTAGGGCCCTTGCCCGTGCTAAGGTGCACTGGGGCAAGCTGGATGCGGAGAAGCTTGTGAAGGACGGGCCACCGCCGGGGAAAGAGCATCGCAAGCCCGAGAATTATTATAAGGATGTTCTGAAGGTTGCCCGCCTTGTTGCGGATGAATGTACCAAGGATGTATTTTTTGAGTAAAACCCGCTCATGTTATCCTGTGCGCTGAAAACTTGTTCATATGCGCTAAGCAATGCTGCTTGAATTTAAAATATTACCTTCTGTGCGGCTGTTTATCGATACTGAGAGATGGCGAGTCGTCGGCTTCTGCCCCCGTGCCGCTAGTGCTGGGGTGTTCGGGGATAAACCTGGGCGCTCTTTTCCCCATATTTGGGTCCTTCGAGGGAGGCGCTCAGCCCAACGAACGAGGCAATCAGACTATAATGCGTGAACACTCTCACTTAGCCATAGAATTCTATAATTTTAAATTTCGGTGAAGCCCCTAGTATTCGAAAGACCGATTTCGGGGCGCTATCCACGCCTTGGCCGGATAGAGCCGACTCCTCGCCCGAAGCGGCATAAGTCTTTAGGGACTCGAAAAAACCTCTCGAACAGCGACCAGCTCTCGCTTCATCATGACAGTCAGTTTTAGCTTTCTCCACTGAGGTGCTCGGCCCAGCTCAACTGGGGCACAATCGCAGTGGTTCTCCTAGTGCTACCTTAGCCAATATAGCGGAACGTAAGGCACCAAAACATAGGAGCCGAGCAAACCCAACTATTGACCCAAGACATGATTCGGAGCCGATGCATGTAATGCTATAAGTTCAGGGTGCCACACTTGTTAAAGTATTCGGACTTCTCACACCATGTTGAGGGGTACTGAAGCCCCTGGCGTATTTTGGCCATACCAAAGTGTACGGGTGCAACATGTCATTAAGGAACATATATATATATATTAAAAAAAGGTAATGCAAAAAATAGACGAAAGCTATGCATTGTTCATTAAAATAGCTGCGATCAAAGCAGAACGATACAAGTGATGCGATAAATGAAAAGTTGGACTATTTAACTTGTCTGCTTCAGGGGCAAGCTGCGGGATAGTATGCGAAATAGGTATACTGCTCGTGATAGAGACCACCTGGGATTTCCATAATGCGCCATGGCTTGTCTGCTTCCCTGGTCCTTGCATCGTTTGTGCGGCAATTGAACTGCCGAACAAGCCTTCCGAAGAGTAGAGTCCTGGAAGTAAGAGAAAAGTATAAAAAAAAGTCGGCAGCCCCTGGTGCAGTTTAAGCCGTGTTTTGGGCGTGCCGTGATGGTGCCCCTCCCCCTATGCCCATGGTATTTCTAGAGCGTAGTTATGTACGCGAAGTACTGGCGTCGCCTTTTTGCGGGGGTTGGGGTTGGGGCCGCATTGCTACGCCTGCTTGGAACGTGCCAGGCGGTCTTGTTGTAGGTTACTCCGGGCGCGCTTGACTGTGTCCGGACGTTTAATGGCCGGACTGGAGAACTGCCTGGAGAGGCTGCTTTGTACTTCCGCTGCAAGGGCCACCGTGTGCTCCTCCGTTCGGAGGGAGCGTTCGGTGTTTCCATTGACCGTAATTACTCCTCGAGAGCCTGGCATCTTGAGCTTAAGGTATGCGTAGTGCGGGACCGCATTGAACTTGGCTAATGCGGTTCGGCCGAGCAGTGCATGGTAGCCACTGTGAAACGGGACTATGTCGAAGATTAACTCCTTGCTTCGGAAATTATTCGGAGATCCGAAGACCACTTCAAGTGTGACTAAGCCTGTACAGCTGGCCTCTACACCTGGTATTACGCCTTTAAAGGTCATTTTGGTGGGCTTAATCCTCGAGGGATCTATGCCCATTTTCCGCACTGTATCATGGTAAAGCAGGTTCAGGCTACTGCCGCCGTCCATAAGGACTCTAGTGAGATGAAATCCGTCAATAATTGGGTCGAGAACCAATGCGGCGAATCCGCCATGACGGATGCTAGTGGGATGGTCTCTTCGATCAAAGGTGATCGGGCAGGAGGACCATGGGTTGAACTTTGGGGCGAATGGCTCTACCACGTATACGTCCCTTAACGCGCGCTTCCCTCCCTCTTAGGGACATGGGTGGCGTATATCATGTTCACCGTCCGCACTTGTGGGGGAAAACCCTTCTGCCATTGTTGTTCGGCGGCCGGGGCTCCTCGTCGTCATTGCTATGCAGCCCCTTGTCCTCATTGTCGGCGCTTAATCTGCCTGCCTGCTTGAACACCCAACAGTCCCTATTGGTGTGATAGGCCGGCTTTTCGGGGGTGCCATGTATTTGGCACAAGCGGTCGAGTATTCGGTCCAAGATGGACGGGCCCCTAGGATTCCTTTTGAATGACTTTTTCAGCTGACCGGATTTAGAGCCTCTGAATCCGGCATTAACTGACGTATCCTTAGCATTGTCGCCGTTGATGCGGCGCTTCTGCTGGTTGCGACGCGACCTGCCACTAATGTCCTTGGTGTCCGAACAACCAGGGTTCTTAGTCATATTGTTGCTACGAGCAAGCCAGCTGTCTTCTCCCGCGCAAAAGCGGGTCATGAGTGCCGTGAGTGCTGCCATAGATTTCGGCTTCTCCTGTCCTAGGTGCCGGGCAAGCCACTCGTCACGGATATTATGCTTGAAGGCTACTTTTTGCGTCTGGACAGTCGAGTATTTGATTTTTCTTTGTTAGGAACCGTGTCCAGAATTGCCTGGCCGATTCGTCTGGCTGCTGAATTACGTGGCTTAGGTCGTCAGTGTCTGGGGGTCGCACATAAGTGCCCTGGAAATTGTCGAGGAATGCGGCTTCCAGGTCCTCCCAACAGCTGATTGACCCTATTGGCAGGCTGTTAAGCCACTGCCGGGCTGGTCCTTTAAGCTTGAGTGGGAGGTATTTGATGGCGTGGAAATCATCGCCGCGGGCCATGTGGATATGAAGGAGATAATCCTCGATCCATGCCGCGGGATCTGTTAAGCCATCATATGATTCGATGTTTACGGGTTTGAAACCCTCGGGAATTTGATGATCCATTATTTCGTCTGTGAAGCACAATGGCTGTGCGGCGCCTCTGTACTGGGCGACATCATGACGTAGCTCCAATGAGCTTTGTCTACTGTGTTCGGCGCTGCCGAATTTGTGGCCGGCGTGACGGTTATCGTCTCGAGCCATGGGGCGCCTACGCGATCCGTAGATCGATCTTATTTGCCTTGCCTTGTCCTCCAACATGTCTTGTAAGTCCGGCGCATATTCCCGTGCCTTGGTGCGGGGTGCGGCTTGGGTGGACGGCCATGAGGCCTCTCTGTCGCGGCCACGAGGTGGCCTGTCGGCCGCGTCGAGTGCTTCCTCCTATAATCGGGGTAGCAACTTGCGCTTCGAGTAGCACTTGGAGGGGCGTTCGGGTTTATGCTCTTCGGCCACAAGGACTTCAGTCCATCTATCGACTAGCCGATCTTGATCAGCTTTAAGCTGTTGCTGTTTTTTCTTGAGGCTTCTTGCCGTGGCCATAAGCCTGCATTGAAAACGCTCTTGTTCGACGGGATCCTCTGGCACGGCGAATTCGTCGTCGTCGAGGCTTGCCTCGTCTTCGGAGGGAGGCATACAATTATCATCCTTGACCTCTCTGTCGGTCGCTCTCTCATGAGGGCTGGTTTCTCCATCCTCCTGTGCTAAATCTTGCTCGGGGGGATGCTCTTCGGTGCTTTCCGGGGTATTATTATCTCCCGTGCTGGAATCGCCGTTTTTGTGTTGGCAGGATTTTGAGCGGCGCCGCTGACGCCGGCGCTTTTGCTGTTTCTTGGAGGGGTCATCCTCCGCTGTTCCATCGCCCTCTCCCTCTTTTGGGGTGTCCACCATGTATATGTCATATGACGAGGTGGCTTTCCAGGGCCTAGTAGGCGCTGGTTCTTCATATCTCCTTCATCGGTGTCCATACCGTCGATGTCTTCGGAGTCGAAGTCGAGCATGTCAGTTAAGTTGTCGACAGTGGCTACAAAGTGGGTGGTGGGTGGGTTTTGAATTTCTTCATCGTCCGTACCCCAACCTTGCTGACCGTAGTCCGGCCAGGGCTCTCCTGACAAAGAGAGAGACTTCAGTGATTTCAGGATATCGCCGAAAGCCGAGTGCTGAAAGACGTCCGCGGCCATGAACTCCATGATCGGCGCCCAATCGGATTCGCTTGGCAGGGGCACGGAGGGTTCGGAGTCCGGAGAAGAATCCGGCTCCATGGAGTCACGAGTCTTGCAGAGTACGGGGCTGGTGTTCGACTCAGCCGCCGTTGGGATCGCAGCCCCCGAGGTGGTGTCCAACCACCCATCCTCAATCAGCACGGTCGGCTCCAAACTAGGGGTCGGAGCCGATGCGGGTGCGGCCTCCAGGGCACTGTTCGGCGGCAGAGCTAGATCATGCTCGTCGTGATAGTGCGGCGCGCTCGGCAGTGGTTCGAATCCGTCGAAGATCAAGTCCCCGCGGATGTCGGCCGTGTAGTTTAAACTTCCGAATCTGACCTGACAGCCAGGGGCGTAGCTTCGACCTGCTCTAGATGGCCGAGTGAATCGGCCCGCAGTGCGAAGCCGCCAAAGACGAAGATCTGTCCGGGGAGGAAGGTCTCACCCTGGACTGCATCGCCATTGATGATCGTAGGAGCCATCGGGCCTAACAGCGATGGCACAGAGGAACTCTCAATGAAAGCACCAATGTCGGTGTCAAAATCGGCGGATCTCGGATAGGGGGTCCCGAACTGTGCGTCTAGGCTGGATGGTAACAGGAGGCAGGGGACACGAAGTTTTACCCAGGTTCGGGCCCTCTCGATGGAGGTAAAACCCTACGTCCTACTTGATTAATATTGATGATATGGGTATTACAAGAGTTGATGTACCACGAGACCAGAGAGGCTAAACCCTAGAAGCTAGCCTATGGTATGATTGTTGATGTGTATGTCGTCCTACGGACTAAAACCCTCCGGTTTATATAGACACCGGAGAGGGTTAGGGTTACATAGAGTCAGTTACAATGGTAGGAGATCTGAACATCCGTATCGCCAAGCTTGCCTTCCACGCCAAGGAAAGTCCCTTCCGGACACGGGACGGAGTCTTCAATATTGTATCTTCATAGTCCAAGAGTCCGGCTGAAGGTATAGTTCGGCTATCCGAACACCCACTAATACAGGACTCCCTCAATCGCGGTGATGATGACGGCCCCCGGTGGCACTCCGGTGCCACCGGAAGCGAGGGGGAGAGAGTCCCCCTCCTTATTCTTCTTCCTTGACCTCCTCCCTAGATGGGAGAAGGGTTTCCCCTCTGGTCCATGACCTCCATGGCACGGGAGGGGCGAGAGCCCCTCCGAGATTGGATCTGTCTCTCTGTCTCTCTCTGTTTCTGCGTTCTCAGATTCTTCCCTTTCACCGTTTCTTATATTACCGGAGATCCGTAACTCCGATTGGGCTGAAATTTTAACACGATCTCTATCCGGATATTAGCTTTCTTGCGGCGAAAGAAGGGCATCAACCACCTTACGGGGTGGCCACGAGGGTCAGGGGCGTGCCTGCCCCCCTGGGGTGAGCCCCTGCCTCGTGGGCCCCTCGAGCATCGTCTCGCGTGGATTTTTCTTCCCAAAAATCATATATATTCCAAAAAAATCTTCGTCAGTTTTTATTCCATTTGGACTCTGTTTGATATGGATATTCTGCGAAACAAAAAACATGCAACAAACAGGAACTAGCACTGGGCACTGGATCAATATGTTAGTCCCAAAAATAGTATAAAAAGTTGCCAAAAGTATATGAAAGTTGTAGAATAATGGCATGGAACAATCAAAAATTATAGATACGACGGAGACGTATCACTCATCGACCGCTATCCAGCATGCATCTAGATTATTTAGTTAAAAATAGAGTAACGCCTTAAGCAAGATGACATGATGTAGAGGGATAGACTCATGCAATATGAAGGAAACCCCATCTTGTTATCCTCGATGGCAACAATACAATACGTGCCTTGCTGCCCTTACTGTCACCGGGAAAGCACACCGCAAGATTGAAACCAAAGCTAAGCACTTCTCCCATTGCAAGAAAGATCAATCTAGTAGGCCAAACCAAACTGATAATTCAAAGAGACTTGCAAAGATAACCAATCATACATAAAAGAATTCAGAGAAGATTCAAATATTATTCATAGATAGACTTGATCATAACCCCACAATTCATCGGTCTCAACAAACACACCCCAAAAGAAGAATACATCAAATAGATCTCCACAAGAGAGGGGGAGAACATTGTATTGAGATCCAAAAAGAGAGAAGAAGCCATAGCTACTAACTATGGACCCGTAGGTCTGAGGTAAACTACTCACACTTCATCAGAGAGGCTATGGTGTTGATGTAGAAGCCCTCTGTGATCGATGCCCCCTCCGCGGAGCTCCGGAACAGGCCCCAAGATGGGATCTCGTGGATACAGAAAGTTACGGCGGTGGAATTAGGGTTTTGGCTCTGTATCTGATCGTTTGGGGGTACATAGGTATATATAGGAGGAAGGAGTACGTCGGTGGAGCAACAGGGGGGCCACGAGGGTGGAGGGCGCGCCTAGTGGGGGTGGGCGCGCCCCCCTACCTCGTGCCCTACTGTTTTCTTTCTTGACGTAGGGTCCAAGTCTCCCGGATCATAATCTTCCTAAAAATCACGTTCCCGAAGGTTTCATTCCGTTTGGACTCCGTTTGATATTCCTTTTCTTCGAAACCCTAAAACAGGCAAAAAAACAGCAATTCTGGGCTGGGCTTCCGATTAATAGGTTAGTCCCAAAAATAATATAAAAGTGGATAATAAAGCCCAATAATGTCCAAAACAGTAGATAATATAGCATGGAGCAATCAAAAATTATAGATACGTTGGAGACGTGTCAAGCATCCCCAAGCTTAATTCCTGCTCGTCCTCGAGTAGGTAAATGATAAAAGCAGAATTTTTGATGTGGAGTGCTACTTGGCATAATTTTAATGTAATTCTTCTTAATTGTGGTATGAATATTCAGATCCGAAAGATTCAAGACAAAAGTTCATATTGACATAAAAATAATAATACTTCAAGCATACTAACAAAGCAATTACGTCTTCTCAAAATAACATGGCTAAAGAAAGTTATCCCTACAAAATCATATAGTCTAGCTATGCTCTATCTTCACCACACAAAATATTTAAATCATCCACAACCCCGATGACAAGCCAAGCAATTGTTTCATACTTTTGACATTCTCAAAACTTTTTCAATTTTCATGCAATACATGAGCGTGAGCCATGGATATAACACTATAGGTGGAATAGAGTGGTGGTTGTGGAGAAGACAAAAAAGGGGAAGATAGTCTCATATCAACTTGGCGTATCAACGGGCTATGGAGATGCCCATCAATAGATATCAATGTGGGTGAGTAGGGTTTTCCATGCAACGGATGCACTAGAGCTATAAGTATATGAAAGCTCAAAAAGAAACTAAGTGGGTGTGCATCCAACTTGCTTGCTCATGTAGACCTAGGGCAATTTGAGGAAGCCCATCATTGGAATATACAAGCCAAGTTCTATAATGAAAGATTCTCGCTAGTATATGAAAGTGATAACATGAGAGACTCTCTACTATGAAGATCATGGTGCTACTTTGAAGCACAAGTGTGGTAAAAGGGTAGTAACATTGTCCCTTCTCTCTTTTTCTCTCATTTTTTTATTTGGGCCTTTTTTATGGCCTCTTTTCTTTCTTTTTTTATTTGGGCTTCTTTGGCCTCTTTTATTTATTTTTCGTCCGGAGTCTCATCCCGACTTGTGGGGGAATCATAGTCTCCATCATCCTTTCCTCACTGGGACAATGCTCTAATAATGATGATCATCACACTTTTATTTTTCTTACAACTCAACAATTACAACTCGATACTGATACGTCTCCAACGTATCTATAATTTTTGATTGCTCCATGCTATATTATCTACTGTTTGGGGAAATATTGGGCTTTATTATCCACTTTTATATTATTTTTGGGACTAACCTATTAACCGGAGGCCCAGCCCAGATTTGCTGTTTTATGCCTATTTCAGTGTTTTGAAGAAAAGGAATATTAGACGGAGTCGAAACGGAACGAAATCAACTGGAGAAGTTATTTTTGGAAGGAAACACACCTGATGGACTTGGACCCCACGTCAGAAGATACGGGAGCTGCCGATGAGGGTGGGGGCGCCCCCCCCCTAGGGCACGCCCCCTGCCTCGTGGGGCCCCCGTGGCTCCCCTGATGTGCTTCTTCTGCCTATATAACTCCATATACCCTAAAACTTCCAGAACACACAATAGATCGGGAGTTCCGCCGCCAGAAGCCTCCGTAGCCACCAAAAGACAATCGGGACCCTGTTCCGGCACCCTGCTGGCCATCTTCATCATCCCGGTGCTCTCCATGACGAGGAGGGAGTAGTTCTCCCTCGGGGCTGAGGGTATGTACCAGTAGCTATGTGTTTGATCTCTCTCTCTCTCGTGTTCTTGATTTGGCACGATCTTGATGTATCGCGAGCTTTGCTATTATAGTTGGATCTTATGTTTCTCCTCCCCCTCTTCTCTCTTGTAATGAATCGAGTTTCCCCTTTGAAGTAATCTTATCGGATTGAGTCTTTAAAGACTTGAGAACACTTGATGTATGTCTTGCCGTGGATATCTGTGGTGACAATGGGATATCACGTGATTCACTTGATGTATGTTTTGGTGATCAACTTGCGGGTTCCGCCCATGAACCTATGCATAGGGGTTGGCACACGTTTTCGTCGTGATTCTCCGGTAGAAACTTTGAGGCACTCTTTGAGGTTCTATGTGTTGGTTGAATAGATGAATCTGAGATTGTGTGATGCATATCGTATAATCATACCCACGGATACTTGAGGTGACATTGGAGTATCTAGGTGACATTAGGGTTTTGGTTGATTTGTATCTTAAGGTGTTATTCTAGTACAAACTCTAGGGCTGTTTGTGACACTTATAGGAATAGCCCAACGGATTGATTGGAAAGAATAACTTTGAGGTGGTTTCGTACCATACCATAATCTCTTCGTTCGTTCTCCACTATTAGTGACTTTGGAGTGACTCTTTGTTGCATGTTGAGGGATAGTTATATGATCCAATTATGTTATTATTGTTGAGAGAACTTACACTAGCGAAAGTATGAACCCTAGGCCTTGTTTCCACGCATTGCAATACCGTTTACGCTCACTTTTATCACTTGTTACCTTTCTGTTCTTATAATTTCAGATTACAAATACTCATATCTACTATCCATATACCACTTGTATCACCATCTCTTCGCCGAACTAGTGCACCTATACAATTTACCATTGTATTGGGTGTGTTGGGGACACAAGAGACTCTTTGTTATTTGGTTGCAGGGTTGCTTGAGAGAGACCATCTTCATCCTACGCCTCCTACGGATTGATAAACCTTAGGTCATCCACTTGAGGGAAATCTACTACTGTCCTACAAACCTCTGCACTTGGAGGCCCAACAACATCTACAAGAAGAAGGTTGTGTAGTAGACATCAAGCTCTTTTCTAGCGCCGTTGCCGGGGAGGTGAGTGCTTGAAGGTATATCTTTAGATCTTGCAATCGAGTCTTTTAGTTTCTTGTTTTATCACTAGTTTAGTTTATAAAAGAAAACTACAAAAAAATGGAATTGAGTTTGTCTCATATGCTTCACCTTTTTAATATCTTTCGTAAGTATGATGGAAAGGATAATTGTGCTCAAGTGCTAGAAGAAGAAATCTACAAAATGTTTGGCACTAAATCTTTGAATGATGAGCATGATTGCAATGTTGTTAGTACGAATTCTTTGAATATCCATGATGCTAATGATGATTGCACTAGTTATGATGAAAATGCCTCCTATAAACATGTCAATTTTTGTGGAGTAGACTGGGTTTGCAAGTACACACCAAATAGGGAAGATAGATATTGCAAGAGGCATAAGTACTTAGAAACCAAATTGTTGCAAGAAGAGCTATATGAATGTGCTGAAAGATTCAATATTTTTCGTGCTCCTTGTGAACTTTGCAATGAACATGGTCATTTAAAGCTCCAATGCTATTTGTTTCATGATCAAGTCGTGTCCAAATATTGTGATAATTTGATTACCCTTGAGCATCATAAAGAGCTTAGCCTTCTTTTGGGTTATGAAGAAATGAAACGTATAACTAAGGATATTCCAAAATTTGCCCTTGATAAAGTTCTTCGTTTTGATCTAGAAAATATTTATATGTATTGTGCGGTGAATTGCATTGAAAATCCTTATATTACCAATTACATAAAGAAAAGAAAACAAATAGAGGATGAAGAGAATACTAATGAAAGGGAAGAGACTTCCCAATATTCTCCTATTATTTCTTATGATGAATCAGGTAACGAAGAGGAGCCCTCTATTCAACCAATCTCATTAATAAGGAACTCCAAAAAGAGGATTGAACCCACACATGATGTGGTGAAGAAGAAGAAAAGAAAAAGGAAGAGAGGTAAAAAGATATCTCTCCCAAATAATGTTGCTCCTATTACTATTGTGCCTCATGAAAATATAATTGTGGAAGATAATGATACTTCTTATGATCTTGAAAATCTTTTTGGCACTTGCTTGGAAGAATATAATAATTGCTATACTATCGGTGCTATCTATACTATTAATGATGAGAGTGATTATGCTTATGATATGAAAAGGCCCAAGCTTGGGGAAGCTATGTTTGATGAGGATGACATATTTGAGAATATATTTGCTACAATTAATGTTTGTCCCAAGCTTGGGGATGCTATGCTTAATGAAGATGATATTTTTAGTCTCTCAAGTTTTGATATGCAAGTTTATAATGATGATAGCATGCCTCCTACTTATGATAATTATTGTGATGATACATATGCTATAAAAAGTAGTGATTATATTTATGAAACTTGTCATGATTATTATTACCTCTTCTCTGAACATTACTCTTTTAATGTGGAACCAATTTATAGTATCCAAGTCTCTTATGATACTTCCACTATCCCGAATGAGAAGAATTTTGCTTATATGGAGAGTAATAAAATTTCTATGCTTGTAGATCATGAAAAGAATGCTTTAGGTGCTGGTTATATTGTTGAATTCATTCATGATGCTACTGAAAATTATTCTGAGGGAGGAACATATGCTTGTAGGAATTGCAATAATATCAAGTTTCCTCTCTATGTGCTCAAAATCTTGAAGTTGTTCTACCTTCATATGCAAGTTGATTATTGTTCCCACAAGTTGTTTTCTCACAAAATCCCTATGCATAGGAAGTGGGTGAGACTTAAATGTGTTAGTCATATTCTTCATGATGCTCTCTTTATGTTTCAATTCTTATCCTTTATGTGAGCATCATTGAAATCATCATGCCTAGCTAGGGGCGTTAAACGATAGCGCTTGTTGGGAGGCAACCCAACTTTATTTTTGTTCCTTGCTTTTTGTTACTGTTTAATAATAAATAATCCATCTAGCCTCTGTTTAGATGTGGTTTTATGTGTTTAATTAGTGTTTGTGCCAAGTAGAACCGTTGGGAAGACTTGGGGAAAGTCTTTGTGATCATGCTGTAAAAAACAGAAACTTTAGCGCTCACGAGAATTGCTGCCATTTTTATTTGGAAAGTGATATTTAGTTAATTCTTTTTGCAGATGATTAATAGATAAATTCCTCAGGTCCAGAAATTTATTTGAGAATTTTATGAGTTCCATAAGTATAAGTTTGATCCAGATTACTACAGACTGTTCTGTTTTTGACAGATTCTGTTTTTCATGTGTTGTTTACTTATTTTGATGAATCTATGGCTAGTAAAATAGTTTATAAACCATAGAGAAGTTGGAATACAGTAGGTTTAACACCAATACAAATAAAGAATGAGTTCATTACAGTACCTTGAAGTGGTGATTTATTTTCTTATACTAACGGAGCTTACGAGTTTTCTGTTAAGTTTTGTGTTGTGAAGTTTTCAAGTTTTGGGTAAGGATTCGATGGACTATGGAATAATGAGTGGAAAGAGCCTAAGCTTGGGGATGCCCTGGAAGGCATCCCCTCTTTCGTCTTCGTTCATCGGTAACTTTACTTGGAGCTATATTTTTATTCGCCACATGATATGTGTTTTGCTTGGAGCATCAATTTATTTTGTTAGGATTTGCTTGCTGTTATTTAGAATAATGTTTTGCGTCTTTTATTTCAATAAAAGTGGCATTGATAGCCTTTATTATGCCTATGTTACAAGTATACATGTTGCTGTTTGAAAACAGAAAGTTTACCGCAGTTGCAATAATTCCCTAGAAAAGTCAGAATGTGATAAAATGTTGAAACCTTTTGCATATTAAGATCTGATAAATTTACTACAGTGGGAATTTTCTTTCATAATTTTTGGAGCTAGGGAAGTATGGATGTTGCAGCATTCTTTACAGACTATCCTGTTTAGGCAGATTGCTGTTATGTTTGCATTGTTTGCATATGTTTGCTTCTTTAATGATTCTATTTGAGTATAGGACTATTAAATATGCAGAGGAATTTAGTATGCAATGTTGAATAATAATTTTAGTGATTTGCTATAGTAGAGTGTGATAAGGTTTTTGCAATGGTTTATACTAACTTATCTCACGAGTCCTTGTTGAGTTTTGTGTGGATGAAGCTTTTGAGATTTAGGGAGACCTTGATATGAGAGGAATTAAGGAGACACAAAAACTCAAGCTTGGGGATGCCCAAGGCACCCCAAGATAATATTTCAAGAAGTCTCAAGCATCTAAGCTTGGGGATGCCCCGGTTGGCATCCCACCTTTCTTCTTCAATAATTATCGGTTAGTATCGGTTGATCCTAAGTTGTTGCTTCTTCACATGATGTTTGCTATTCTTAGATGTCATTTTCTTTTGCTTTGCTTTCTGTTTGAATAGAGTACCAAGATCTGAAATTATTAAATGTTAGAGAGTCTTCACATAGTTGCATAATTATTTGACTACTCATTGATCTTCACTTATATCTTTCGGAGTAGTTTGTCATTTGCTCTAGTGCTTCACTTATATCTTTTAGAGCACGGTGGTAGATTTGTTTTATAGAAACTATTGATCTCTCATGCTTCACTTAGATTATTTTGAGAGTCTTAAATAGCATGGTAATTTGCTTAAGATCCTAATAAGCTAGGTATACAAGATTTATAATAAAATTCTCTTATGAGTGTGTTGAATACTAAGAGAAGTTTGATACTTGATAATTGTTTTGAGATATCGAGATGGTGATATTAGAGTCATGATAGTTGAGTAGTTGTGAATTTGAGAGATACTTGTGTTGAAGTTTGTGATTCCCGTAGCATGCACGTATGGTGAACCATTATGTGACGAAGTCGGAGCTTGATTTATTTATTGATTGTCTTCCTTATGAGTGGCGGTCGGGGACGAGCGATGGTCTTTTCCTACCAATATATCCCCCTAGGAGCATGCGCGTAATACTTTTCTTTGATAACTTGTAGGTTTTTGCAATAAGTATATGAGTTCTTTATGACTAATGTTGAGTCCATGGATTATACGCACACTCACCCTTCCACCTTTGCTAGCCTCTCTAATACCGCGCAACTTTCACCGGTACCATAAACCCACCATATACCTTCCTCAAAACAGCCACCATACCTACCTATTATGGCATTTCCATAGCCATTCCGAGATATATTGCCATGCAACTTTCCACCATCTAGTTCATCATGACACATTCATCATTATCATATTGCTTAGCATGATCATGTAGTTGACATAGTATTTTTGGCAAAGCCACCATTCATAATTCCTTCATACTTGTCACTCTTGATTCATTGCTTATCCCGGTACACCGCCGGAGGCATTCATATAGAGTCATACTTTGTTCTAGTATCGAGTTGTATCATTGAGTTGTAAATAAATAGAAGTGTGATGATCATCATTCAATAGAGCATTGTCCCAAAAAAAAGGCCAAATAAAAAAAGGGGCAATGCTACTATCTTTTTTCCACACTTGTGCTTCAAAGTAGCACCATGATATAGCAAGTCTCATATATTGTGCTTCAAAGTAGCACCATGTTCTTCATATAGAGAGTCTCATATGTTGTCACTTTCATATACTAGTTTCTTTTGTTGAGCTTTCATACATTTATAGCTCTAGTGCATCCGTTGCATGGCAATCCCTACTCACTCACATTGATATCTATTGATGGGCATCTCCATAGCCCGTTGATACGCCTAGTTGATGTGAGACTATCTTCTCCTTTTTGTCTTCTCCACAACCACCATTCTATTCCACCCATAGTGCTATGTCCATGGCCCACACTCATGTATTGCGTGGAGATTAAAAAAGTTTGAGAACATCAAAAGTATGAAACAATTGCTTGGCTTGTCATCGGGGTTGTGCATGATTTAAATATGTTGTGTGGTGAAGATGGAGCATAGCCAGACTATATGATTTTGTAGGGATAACTTTCTTTGGCCATGTTATTTTGAGAAGACATAATTGCTTTGTTAGTATGCTTGAAGTATTATTATTTTTATGTCAATATAAACTTTTGTCTTGAATCTGTCGGATCTGAATATTCATATCATAGGTAAGAAGAATTACATTGAAATTATGCCAACTAGCATTCCACATCAAAAATTATGTTTTTTTATCATTTACCTACTCGAGGACGAGCAGGAATTAAGCTTGGGGATGCTTGATACGTCTCCAATATATCTATAATTTTTGATTGCTCCATGCTATATCATCTACTGTTTTGGGCAATATTGGGCTTTATTATCCACTTTTATATTATTTTTGGGACTAACCTATTAACCGGAGGCCCGGCCCAGATTTGTTGTTTTATGCCTATTTCAGTGTTTTGAAGAAAAGGAATATCAGACGGAGTCGAAACGGAACGAAATCAACTGGAGAAGTTGTTTTTGGAAGGAAACACACCTAATGGACTTGGACCCCACGTCAGAAGATATGGGAGCTGCCCACAAGGGTGCCCCCCTAGGGCGCGCCCCCTGCCTCGTGGGGCCCCTGTGGCTCCCCTGACGTGCTTCTTCTACCTATATAACTCCATATACCCTAAAACTTCCACAACGCACAATAGATCGGGAGTTTCGCCGCCAGAAGCCTCCGTAGCCACCAAAAGTCAATCGAGACCCTGTTCCGGCACCCTGCCGGAGGGGGCAATCCCTCTCTGGTGGCCATCTTCATCATCCCGGTGCTCTCCATGACGAGGAGGGAGTAGTTCTCCCTCGGGACTGAGGGTATGTACCAGTAGCTATGTGTTTGATCTCTCTCTCTCTCGTGTTCTTGATTTGGCACGATCTTGATGTATCGCGAGCTTTTCTATTGTAGTTGGATCTTATGTTTCTCCTCCCCCTCTTATCTCTTGTAATGAATCGAGTTTCCCCTTTGAAGTAATCTTATCGGATTGAGTCTTTAAAGACTTGAGAACACTTGATGTATGTCTTGCCGTGGATATCTATGGTGACAATGGGATATCACGTGATTCACTTGATGTATGTTTTGGTGATCAACTTGCGGGTTCCGCCCATGAACCTATCCATAGGGGTTGGCACACATTTTCGTCGTGATTCTATGGTAGAAACTTTGGGGCACTCTTTGAGGTTCTATGTGTTGGTTGAATAGATGAATCTGAGATTGTGTGATGCATATCGTATAATCATACCCACGGATACTTGAGGTGACATTGGAGTGTCTAGGTGACATTAGGGTTTTGGTTGATTTGTGTCTTAAGGTGTTATTCTAGTACGAACTCTAGGGATGTTTGTGACACTTATAGGAATAGCCCAACGGATTGATTGGAAAGAATAACTTTGAGGTGGTTTCGTACCCTACCATAATCTCTTCGTTCGTTCTCCACTATTAGTGACTCTGGAGTGACTCTTTGTTGCATGTTGAGGGATAGTTATATGATCCAATTATGTTATTATTGGTGAGAGAACTTACACTAGAGAAAGTATGAACCCTAGGCCTTGTTTCCACGCATTGCAATACCGTTTACGCTCACTTTTATCACTTGTTACCTTGTTGTTTTTATAATTTCAGATTACAAATACTCATATCTACTATCCATATACCGCTTGTATCACCATCTCTTCGCCGAACTAGTGCACCTATACAATTTACCATTGTATTGGGTGTGTTGGGGACACAAGAGACTCTTTTTTATTTGGTTGCAGGGTTGCTTGAGAGAGACCATCTTCATCCTACGCCTCCTACGGATTGATAAACCTTAGGTCATCCACTTGAGGGAAATTTGCTACTATCCTACAAACCTCTGCACTTGGAGGCCTAACAACTTCTACAAGAAGAAGGTTGTGTAGTAGACATCAGATACTTAGAACAAAATATGACTCTATGTGAATGCCTCCGGCGGTGTACCGGGATATGCAATGACTCATGAGTGACATGTATGAAAGAATTATGAATGCTGGCTTTGCCACAAATACGATGTCAACTACATGATCATGCTAAGCAATATGAAAATGATGGAGTGTGTCATAATAAACGGAACGGTGGAAATTTGCATGGCAATATATCTCGGAATGGCTATGGAAATGCCATAATAGGTAGGTATGGTGGCTGTTTTGAGGAAGGTATATGGTGGGTGTATGATGCCGGCGAAAGGTGCGCGGTATTAGAGAGGCTAGCGAAGGTGGAAGGGTGAGAGTGCGTATAATCCATGGACTCAACATTAGTCATAAAGAACTCATTTACTTATTGCAAAAATCTACAAGTTATCAAAGCAAAGTATTATGCGCATGCTCCTAGGGGGATAGATTGGTAGGAAAATACCATCGCTCGTCCTCGACCGCCACTCATAAGGAAGACAATCAATAAATAAATCATGCTCCGACTTCATCACGCCTGGGGAGGGTAGGTGCGCCCCCTACCTCGTGGCCTCCTCTTTTGTGCCTTGACGTAGGGTCCAAGTCTCCCGGATCATAATCTTCCTAAAAATCATGTTCCCGAAGGTTTCATTCCGTTTGGACTCCGTTTGATATTCCTTTTCTTCGAAACCCTAAAACAGGCAAAAACAGCAATTCTGGGCTGGGCCTCCGGTTAATAAGTTAGTCCCAAAAATAATATAAAAGTGGATAATAAAGCCCAATAATGTCCAAAACAGTAGATAATATAGCATGGAGCAATCAAAAATTATAGATACGTTGGAGACGTATCAAGCCACCATTCATAATTCTTTCATACATGTCACTCCTGATTCATTGCATATCCCGGTACACCGCCGAAGGCATTCATATAGTCATATTTTGTTCTAAGTATCGAGTTGTAATTATTGAGTTGTAAGAAAAATAAAAGTGTGATGATGATCATTATTAGAGCATTGTCCCAGTGAGGAAAGGATGATGGAGACTATGATTCCCCCACAAGTCGAGATGAGACTCCGGACGAAAAATTTAAAAAAAAGAGAGAGAAAGAAAAGAGGCCATAAAAAAGAGAAAAGGCCCAAATAAAGAAATGAGAGAAAAAGAGAGAAGGGACAATGTTACTATCCTTTTACCACACTTGTGCTTCAAATGTAGCACCATGATATTCATAGTAGAGAGTCTCTCATGTTATCACTTTCATATAGTGGGAATTTTTCATTATAGAACTTGGCTTGTATATTCCAATGATGGGCTTCCTCAAAATGCCCTAGGTCTTCATGAGCAAGCAAGTTGGATGCACACCCACTTAGTTTCTTTTTGAGCTTTCATATACTTATAGCTCTAGTGCATCTGTCGCATGGCATCCCTACTCACTCACATTGGTATCTATTGATGAGCATCTCAATAGCCCGTTGATACGCCTAGTTGATGTGAGACTATCTTCCCCCTTTTTGTCTTCTCCACAACCACCATTCTATTCCACCTATAGTGCTATATCCATGGCTCACGCTCATGTATTGCGTGAAGATTGAAAAGTTAGAGAATGTCAAAAGTATGAAACAATTGCTTGGCTTGTCATCGGGGTTGTGCATGATTTAAATATTTTGTGTGGTGAAGATGGAGCATAGCCAGACTACATGATTTTGTAGGGATAACTTTCTTTGGCCATGTTATTTTGAGAAGACATAATTGCTTAGTTAGTATGCTTGAAGTATTATTATTTTTATGTCAATATGAACTTTTGTCTTGAATCTTTCGGATCTGAATATTCATACCACAATTAAGAAGAATCATATTAAAATTATGCCAAGTAGCACTCCGCATCAAAAATTCTGTTTTTATCATTTACCTACTCGAGGACGAGCAGGAATTAAGCTTGGGATGCTTGATACGTCTCCAACGTATCTATAATTTTTGATTGCTCCATGCTATATTATCTACTGTTTTGGACATTATTGGGCTTTATTATCCACTTTTATATTATTTTTGGGACTAACCTATTAACCGGAGGCCCAGCCCAGAATTGCTATTTTTCCCTGTTTTAGGGTTTCGAAGAAAAGGAATGAAACCTTCGGGAACGTGATTTTCTCAACGAACAAGACCCGGGAGACTTGGACCCTACGTCAAGGCACAAAAGAGGAGGCCATGAGGTAGGGGGCGCGCCTACCCTCCCCAGGCGCGCCCTCCACCCTCATGGGCCCCCTGTTGCTCCACTGACGTACTCCTTCCTCCTATATATACCTACGTACCCCCAAACGATCAGATACGGAGCCAAAAACCTAATTCCACCGCCGCAACTTTCTGTATCCACAAGATCCCATCTTGGGGCCTATTCCAGAGCTCCGCCGGAGGGGGCATCGATCATGGAGGGCTTCTACATCAACACCATAGCCTCTCCGATGAAGTTTGAGTAGTTTAGTTAAGACCTACGGGTCCATAGTTAGTAGCTAGATGGCTTCTTCTCTCTTTTTGGATCTCAATACAATGTTCTCCCCTTCTCTTGTGGAGAACTATTCGATGTAATCTTCTTTTTGCGGTGTGTTTGTTGAGACCAATGAATTGTGGGTTTATGATCAAGTTTATCTATGAACAATATTTGAATCTCCTCCGAATTCTTTTATGTGTGATTGGTTATCTTTGCAAGTCTCTTTGAATTATCAGGTTGGTTTGGCCTACTAGATTGATCTTTCTTGCAATGGGAGAAGTGCTTAGCTTTGGGTTCAATCTTGCGGTGTCCTTTCCCAGTTACAGTAGGGGCAGCAAGGCACGTATTGTATTTTTGCCATCGAGGATAACAAGATGGGGTTTTCATCATATTGCATGAGTCTATCCCTCTACATCATGTCATCTTGCTTAAGGCGTTACTCTGTTTTTAACTTAATACTCTAGATGCATGATGGATAGCGGTCGATGAGTGGAGTAATAGTAGTAGATGCATGCAGGAGTCGGTCTACTTGTCTCGGACATGATGCATGTATACATGATCATACCTAGATATTCTCATAACTATGCCCAATTCTGTCAATTGCTCAACAGTAATTTGTTCACCCACCGTAGAATACTTATGCTCTCGAGAGAAGCCACTAGTGAAACCTATGGCCCCTGGGTCTATCTTCATCATATTAATCTCCTACTACTTAGTTATTTCCTTTGCTTTTTTACTTTGCTTTTATTTTACTTTGCATCTTTATCACAAAAATACCAAAAATATTATCTTATCATATCTATCAGATCTTACTCTCGTAAGTGGCCGTGTAGGGATTGACAACCCCTATTCGCGTTGGTTGCGAGGATTTATTTGTTTTGTGTAGGTACGAGTGACTTGCACATAGCCTCCTACTGGATTGATACCTTGGTTCTCAAAAACTGAGGGAAATACTTACGCTACTTTGCTGCATCATCCCTTCCTCTTCGGGGAAAACCAACGCAGTGCTCAAGAGGTAGCACCCACCGGGGAGGCCGACAAGGCTGCCGCTGAGGAGGCCGACAAGGGGCCTGCCGGGGAAGCCGGCGGGACCGTTGCCGAGGAGGAGGAGGAGGTTCCTCCTCTGCTGCTTCCGGCTCCGGCAAGTACCTGAGGGTGGGTGACGATTTGTTCGTCCACCTTCTAGGCGCGTCGAGCACCAGGACACCCATTGAGGGAGAGGTGTTCGACGACGAGGTGCTTGCCGCTGCCGGGCTTGAGGTCGTCGACGAGCCGATCGTTGACGGCGATGGCTCGCGGGAAGAGCGGCTCCTCCACGCCATGGGCGCCAGCTTCCGGAAGCTCCAGGCGCTCCATCGCGCCCGCCTGGACAAGGCTAAGTCCAAGACGGTGGTGGTGGAGAGGGCGGAGGCGGACCTCCAGAAGCGCGTTGCCGAGGCGCAGGACTGGTTCTGCGAGGCCCACAAGGAGCTCAAGGCGGCCCAGGGTGAGCAGGCCAAGCGCGACGTGGAGCTCACCATGAAGCTCGCCGACGTCGAGAAAGCTCAGGAGGCGGCGAAGAACTTGGCGGAGGCCGCCGAAGCTGCTCGGACCCAGCGTGAGGCCGCGCTGAACTCCCAGGAGGATGACCTTGCTGCGCGTGAGGAGAAGCTTGCCACCATGCTTCGCAGCAAGGATGCAGAGGTGGAGAAGCTTGTCTTGCAGCGGACCAGCGAGCTAGAGCAGAGGCACAAGGAGGCACTCCATTCCTAGGCCTAGGTTCACGCCGGCAAGGTGGAGGAGCTGGAGGCAGAGCGCGACAGGCAGAAGGAGCAGGCCCTGAAGCTGTCCCGGGAGAAGGACACCCTCAACAGTGCCCTGACAGAGGCGCAGGGCGCGGCCATGAAGGAAATATGCCCTAGACGCAATAATAAAGTTATTATTTATTTCCTTATATCATGATAAATGTTTATTATTCATGCTAGAATTGTATTAACCGGAAACATAATACATGTGTGAATACATAGACAAACATAGTGTCACTAGTATGCCTCTACTTGACTAGATCGTTGATCGAAGATGGTTAAGTTTCCTAGCCATAGACATGAGTTGTCATTTGATTAACGGGATCACATCATTAGGAGAATGATGTGATTGATTTGACCCATTTTGTTAGCTTAGCACTTGATCGTTTAGTTTGTTGCTATTGCTTTCTTCATGACTTATACATGTTCCTATGACTATGAGATTATGCAACTCCCGTTTACCGGAGGAACACTTTGTGTGCTACCAAACGTCACAACGTAACTGGGTGATTATAAAGGTGCTCTACAGGTGTCTCTGAAGGTACTTGTTGGGTTGGCGTATTTCGAGATTAGGATTTGTCACTCCGATTGTCGGAGAGGTATCTCTGGGCCCTCTCGGTAATGCACATCACATAAGCCTTGCAAGCATTGCAACTAATAAGTTAGCTGCGGGATGATGTATTACGAAACGAGTAAAGAGACTTGCCGGTAACGAGATTGAACTAGGTATTGAGATACCGACGATCAAATCTCGGGCAAGTAACATACCAATGACAAAGGGAACAACGTATGTTGTTATGCGGTCTGACCGATAAAAGATCTTCGTAGAATATGTAGGAGCCAATATGAGCATCCAGGTTCCGCTATTGGTTATTAACCGGAGACGTGTCTCGGTCATGTCTACATTGTTCTCAAACCCGTAGGGTCCGCACGCTTAACGTTACGATGACAGTTTCATTATGAGTTTATATATTTTGATGTACCGAAGGTTGTTCGGAGTCCCGGATATGATCACGGACATGACGAGGAGTCTCAAAATGGTCAAGACATGAAGAGCGATATATTGGACGGCTCTATTCAGACACCGGAAGTGTTTCGGGTGATTTCGGAGAAAACCAGAGTGACGGAAGGGTTACCGGAACCCCCCGTGGAAGTATTGGGCCTTAGTGGGCCTGAGGGGAGAGAGAGGGAAGCAGCCCAGTAGGTGGCGCCCCCCCCATGGGGAGTCCGAATTGGACTAGGGGAGGGGGCGCGGCCCCTCTTTCCCTCTCCCTCTCCCTCTCTTTCCTTCCCCCTTCTCTCTTCCTAGTTGGACTAGGAAAGGGGAGTCCTACTCCTACTAGGAGGAGGACTCCCCCCTCCTTGGCGCGCCCAAAGGGCCGGCCGGCCTCTTCCCCTTGCTCCTTTATATATAGGGGCAGGGGGGCACCTCTAGACACACAAGTTGATCTTCGTGATCATTCTCTTAGCCGTGTGCGGTGCCCCCCTCCACCATAATCCTCGATAATATTGTAGCGGTGCTTAGGCGAAGCCCTGCGATGGTAGAACATCAAGATCGTCACCACACCGTCGTGCTGACGGAACTCTTCCCCGACACTTTGCTGGATCAGAGTCCGGGGATCGTCATCGAGCTGAACGTGTGCTAGAACTCGGAGGTGTCGTAGTTTTGGTGCTTGATCGGTCGGGCTGTGAAGACGTACGACTACATCAACCGCGTTGTGCTAATGCTTCCGCTTCCGGTCTACGAGGGTACGTAGACAACACTCTCCCCTCTCGTTGCTATGCATCACCATGATCTTGAGTGTGCGTAGGAAATTTTTTGAAATTACTACGTTCCCCAATAGTGGTATCAGAGCCTAGGTTTTATGCGTTGATGTTATGCACGAGTAGAACACAAGTGAGTTGTGGGCGATATAAGTCATACTGCTTACCAGCATGTCATACTTTGGTTCGGCGGTATTGTTGGATGAAGCGGCCCGGACCGACATTACGCGTACGCTTACGCGAGACTGGTTCTACCGACGTGCTTTGCACACAGGTGGCTTTTGGGTGTCAGTTTCTCCAACTTTAGTTGAACCGAGTGTGGCTACGCCCGGTCCTTGCGAAGGTTAAAACAGCACCAACTTGACAAACTATCGTTGTGGTTTTGATGCGTAGGTAAGAACGGTTCTTGCTAAGCCCGTAGCAGCCATGTAAAACTTGCAACAACAAAGTAGAGGACGTCTAACTTGTTTTTGCAGTGCATGTTGTGATGTGATATGGTCAAGACATGATGCTAAATTTTATTGTATGAGATGATCATGTTTTGTAACCGAGTTATTGGCAACTGGCAGGAGCCATATGGTTGTCACTTTATTGTATGCAATGCAATTGCGCTGTAATGCTTTACTTTATCACTAAGCGGTAGCGATAGTCGTGGAAGCATAAGATTGGCGAGACGACAACGATGCTATGATGGTGATCAAGATGTTGCGCCGGTCACGATGGTGATCATGATGGTGCTTCGAAGATGGATATCACAAGCACAAGATGATGATGTCCATATCATATCACTTATATTGATTGCATGTGATGTTTATCTTTTATGCATCTTATCTTGCTTTGATTGACGATAGCATTATAAGATGATCCCTCACTAAATTATCAAAGTATAAGTGTTCTCCCTGAGTATGCACCATTGCGAAAGTTCTTCGTGCTGAGACACCACGTGATGATCGGGTGTGATAGGCTCTACGTTCAAATACAACGTGTGCAAAACAGCTGCACACGCGGAATACTCAGGTTTAACTTGACGAGCCTAGCATATAACAGATATGGCCTCGGAACACGGAGACCGAAAGGTCGAGCGTGAATCATATAGTAGATATGATCAACATATTGATGTTCACCATTGATACTACTCCATCTCACGTGATGATCGGACATGGTTTAGTTGATTTGGATCACGTGATCACTTAGAGGATCAGAGGGATATCTTTCTAAGTGGGAGTTCTTAAGTAATATGATTAATTGAACTTAAATTTATCATGAACTTAGTACTTGATAGTATATGCTTGTCTATGTTTGATTGTAGATAGATGGCTCGTGTTGTTGTTCCGTTGAATTTTAATGCGTTCCTTGAGAAAGCAAAGTTGAAAGATGATGGTAGCAATTACACAGACTCGGTCCGTAACTTGAGGATTATCCTCATTGCTGCACAGAAGAATTACGTCCTGGAAGCACCGCTAAGTGCCAAGCCTGCTGCAGGAGCAACACCATATGTTATGAACGTCTGGCAGAGCAAAGCTGATGACTACTCGATAGTTCAGTGTGCCATGCTTTACGGCTTAGAACCGGGTCTTCAACGACGTTTTGAACGTCATGGAGCATATGAGATGTTCCAAGAGTTGAAGTTAATATTTCAAGCAAATGCCCGGATTGAGAGATATGAAGTCTCCAATAAGTTCTATAGCTGCAAGATGGAGGAGAATAGTTCTGTCAGTGAACATATACTCAAAATGTCTGGGTATCATAATCACTTGCCTCAACTGGGGGTTAATCTTCCTGTTGATAGTGTCATTGACTGAGTTCTTCAATCACTGCCACCAAGCTACAAAAGCTTCGTGATGAACTATAATATGCAAGGGATGAATAAGACTATTCCTGAGCTCTTCGCAATGCTAAAAGCCGCGGAGGTAGAAATCAAGAAGGAGCATCAAGTGTTGATGGTCAATAAGACCACCAGTTTCAAGAAAAAGGGCAAAGGGAAGAAGAAAGGGAACTTCAAGAAGAACAACAAACAAGTTGCTGCTCAGGAGAAGAAACCCAAGTCTGGACCTAAGCCTGAGACTGAGTGCTTCTACTGCAAGCAGACTGGTCACTGGAAGCGGAACTGCCCCAAGTATTTGACGGATAAGAAGGATGGCAAAGTGAACAAAGGTATATGTGATATACATGTTATTGATGTGTACCTTACTAATGCTCGCAGTAGCACCTGGGTATTTGATACTGGTTCTGCTGCTAACATTTGCAACTCGAAATAGGGGCTACGGGTCAAGCGAAGATTGGCTAAGGACGAGGTGACGATGCGCGTGGGAAATGGTTCCAAAGTCGATGTGATCGTGGTTGGCACGCTACCTCTACATCTACCTTCGGGATTAGTATTAGACCTAAATAATTGTTATTTGGTGCCATCGTTGAGCATGAACATTATATCTGGATCTTGTTTGATGCGAGACGATTATTCATTTAAATCAGAGAATAATGGTTGTTCTATTTATATGAGTAATATCTTTTATGGTCATGCACTCTTGAAGAGTGGGCTATTTTTGATGAATCTCGATAGTAGTGATACACATATTCATAATGTTGTAATCAAAAGATGTAGAGCTGATAATGATAGTGCAACTTATTTGTGGCACTGCCATTTAGGTCATATCGGTGTAAAGCGCATGAAGAAACTCCATACTGATGGACTTTTGGAACCACTTGATTATGAATCACTTGGTACTTGCGAACCATGCCTCATGGGTAAGATGACTAAAACGCCGTTCTCCGGTACTATGGAGAGAGCAACGGATTTGTTGGAAATCATACATACAGATGTATGTGGTCCAATGAATGTTGAGGCTCGTGGCGGATATCGTTATTTTCTCACCTTCACAGATGATTTAAGCAGATATGGGTATATCTACTTAATGAAACATAAGTCTGAAACATTTGAAAAGTTTAAAGAATTTCAGAGTGAAGTTGAAAATCATCGTAACAAGAAAATAAAGTTTCTACGATTTGATCGTGGAGGAGAATATTTGAGTTACGAGTTTGGTCTACATTTGAAACAATGCGGAATAGTTTCGCAACTCCGCCACCCGGAACACCACAGCGTAATGGTGTGTCCGAATGTCGTAATCGTACTTTATTAGATATGGTGCGATCTATGATGTCTCTTACTGATTTACCGTTATCGTTTTGGGGTTATGCTTTAGAGACGGTTGCATTCACGTTAAATAGGACACCATCAAAATCCGTTGAGACGATGCCTTATGAACTGTGGTTTGGCAAGAAACCAAAGTTGTCATTTCTGAAAGTTTGGGGCTGCGATGCTTATGTGAAAAAGCTTCAACCTGATAAGCTCGAATCCAAATCGGAGAAATGTGTCTTCATAGGATACCCAAAGGAGACTGTTGGGTACACCTTCTATCACAGATCCGAAGGCAAGTTTCTCTCGAAAGAAGTGAGTGGGAGAAAAGTAGAACTTGATGAGGTAACTATACCTGCTCCCTTATTGGAAAGTAGTACATCACAGAAACCGGTTTCTGTGACACCTACACCAATTAGTGAGGAAGCTAATGATAATGATCATGAAACTTTAGATCAAGTTACTACCGAACCTCGTAGATCAACCAGAGTAAGATCCGCACCAGAGTGGTATGGTAATCCTGTTCTGGAAGTCATGCTACTAGATCATGATGAACCTACGAACTATGAAGAAGCGATGGTGAGCCCAGATTCTGCAAAATGGCTAGAAGCCATGAAATCTAAGATGGGATCCATGTATGAGAATAATGTGTGGACTTTGGTTGACTTGCCCATTGATCGGCAAGCAATTGAGAATAAATGGATCTTCAAGAAGAAGACTGACGCTGACGGTAATGTTACTGTCTATAAAGCTCGACTTGTTGCAAAAGGTTTTCGACAAGTTCAAGGGATTGACTACGATGAGACCTTCTCACCCGTAGCGATGCTTAAGTCTGTCCAAATCATGTTAGCAATTGCCGCATTTTATGATTATGAAATTTGGCAAATGGATGTCAAAACTGCATTCCTGAATGGATTTCTGGAAGAAGAGTTGTATATGACGCAACCAGAAGGTTTTGTCGATCTAAAGGGAGCTAACAAAGTGTGCAAGCTCCAGCGATCCATTTATGGACTGGTGCAAGCCTCTCGGAGTTGGAATAAACGCTTTGATAGTGTGATCAAAGCATTTGGTTTTATACAGACTTTTGGAGAAGCCTGTATTTACAAGAAAGTGAGTGGGAGCTCTGTAGCATTTCTAATATTATATGTGGATGACATATTATTGATTGGAAATAATATAGAATTTCTGGATAGCATAAAGGGATACTTGAATAAGAATTTTTCAATGAAAGACCTCAGTGAAGTTGCTTACATATTGGGCATTAAGATCTATAGAGATAGATCAAGACGCTTAATTGGACTTTCACAAAGCACATACCTTGACAAGGTTTTGAAGAAGTTCAAAATGGATCAAGCAAAGAAAGGGTTCTTGCCTGTGTTACAAGGTGTGAAGTTGAGTAAGACTCAATGTCCGACCACCGCAGAAGATAGAGAGAAAATGAAATATGTTCCCTATGCTTCAGCCATAGGCTCTATCATGTATGCAATGCTGTGTACCAGACCTGATGTGTGCCTTGCTATAAGTCTAGCAGGGAGGTACCAAAGTAATCCAGGAGTGGATCACTAGACAGTGGTCAAGAACATCCTGAAATACCTGAAAAGGACTAAGGATATGTTTCTCGTATATGGAGGTGACAAAGAGCTCATCGTAAATGGTTACGTTGATGCAAGCTTTGACACTGATCCGGACGATTCTAAATCGCAAACCGGATACGTATTTTTACTAAATGGAGGAGCTGTTAGTTGGTGCAGTTCAAAACAAAGCGCCGTGGCGGGATCTACATGTGAAGCAGAGTACATAGCTGCTTCGGAAGCAGCAAATGAAGGAGTCTGGATGAAGGAGTTCATATCCGATCTAGGTGTCATACCTAGTGCATCGGGTCCAATGAAAATCTTTTGTGACAATACTGGTGCAATTGCCTTGGCAAAGGAATCCAGATTTCACAAGAGAACCAAGCACATCAAGAGATGCTTCAATTCCATTCGGGATTTAGTCCAAGTGGTAGACATAGAAATTTGCAAGATACATACGGATCTAAATGTTGCAGACCCGCTGACTAAGCCTCTTCCACGAGCAAAACATGATCAGCACCAAGGCTCCATGGGTGTTAGAATCATTACTGTGTAATCTAGATTATTGACTCTAGTGAAAGTGGGAGACTGAAGGAAATATGCCCTAGAGGCAATAATAAAGTTATTATTTATTTCCTTATATCATGATAAATGTTTATTATTCATGCTAGAATTGTATTAACCGGAAACATAATACATGTGTGAATACATAGACAAACATAGTGTCACTAGTATGCCTCTACTTGACTAGCTCGTTGATAGAAGATGGTTAAGTTTCCTAGCCATAGACATGAGTTGTCATTTGATTAACGGGATCACATCATTAGGAGAATGATGTGATTGATTTGACCCATTTCGTTAGCTTAGCACTTGATCGTTTAGTTTGTTGCTATTGCTTTCTTCATGACTTATACATGTTCCTATGACTATGAGATTATGCAACTCCCGTTTACCGGAGGAACACTTTGTGTGCTACCAAACGTCACAACGTAACTGGGTGATTATAAAGGTGCTCTACAGGTGTCTCCGAAGGTACTTGTTGGGTTGGCGTATTTCGAGATTAGGATTTGTCACTCCGATTGTCGGAGAGGTATCTCTGGGCCCTCTCGGTAATGCACATCACATAAGCCTTGCAAGCATTGCAACTAATAAGTTAGCTGCGGGATGATGTATTACGAAACGAGTAAAGAGACTTGCCGGTAACGAGATTGAACTAGGTATTGAGATACCGACGATCAAATCTCGGGCAAGTAACATACCAATGACAAAGGGAACAACGTATGTTGTTATGCGGTCTGACCGATAAAAGATCTTCGTAGAATATGTAGGAGCCAATATGAGCATCCAGGTTCCGCTATTGGTTATTGACCGGAGACGTGTCTCGGTCATGTCTACATTGTTCTCAAACCCGTAGGGTCCGCACGCTTAATGTTACGATGACAGTTTCATTATGAGTTTATATATTTTGATGTACCGAAGGTTGTTCGGAGTCCCGGATATGATCACGGACATGACGAGGAGTCTCAAAATGGTCAAGACATGAAGATCGATATATTGGACGGCTCTATTCAGACACCGGAAGTGTTTCGGGTGATTTCGGAGAAAACCAGAGTGACGGAAGGGTTACCGGAACCCCCCGTGGAAGTATTGGGCCTTAGTGGGCCTGAGGGGAGAGAGAGGGAAGCAGCCCAGTAGGTGGCGCCCCCCCCCCATGGGGAGTCCGAATTGGACTAGGGGAGGGGGCGCGGCCCCTCTTTCCCTCTCCCTCTCCCTCTCTTTCCTTCCCCCTTCTCTCTTCCTAGTTGGACTAGGAAAGGGGAGTCCTACTCCTACTAGGAGGAGGACTCCCCCCTCCTTGGCGCGCCCAAAGGGCCGGCCGGCCTCTTCCCCTTGCTCCTTTATATATAGGGGCAGGGGGGCACCTCTAGACACACAAGTTGATCTTCGTGATCGTTCTCTTAGCCGTGTGCGGTGCCCCCCTCCACCATAATCCTCGATAATATTGTAGCGGTGCTTAGGCGAAGCCCTGCGATGGTAGAACATCAAGATCGTCACCACACCGTCGTGCTGACGGAACTCTTCCCCGACACTTTGCTGGATCAGAGTCCGGGGATCGTCATCGAGCTGAACGTGTGCTAGAACTCGGAGGTGTCGTAGTTTTGGTGCTTGATCGGTCGGGCTGTGAAGACGTACGACTACATCAACCGCGTTGTGCTAATGCTTCCGCTTCCGGTCTACGAGGGTACGTAGACAACACTCTCCCCTCTCGTTGCTATGCATCACCATGATCTTGAGTGTGCGTAGGAAATTTTTTGAAATTACTACGTTCCCCAACATGCCGGACGTGAGGTATGTCCCGGAGCGGGGCATGAGCGCCAATTGCAGCCTGACCATGTTCTTCGAGAAGGTCGTCGGCGCTCTGGAGCGGCTCCATGCCAACCGAGTGGCCTCACTGGCCGACGAGTCCCGGAGGTTTTGCCAGGGTGCCATGACCAAGATTCTCACCAAGGTGGCGCACTGGTACCCCGACGTCGACTTCGACACCGTGCTGGAGAGCTTGCCGGAGTTAACTAACCTTGCGCCGCTCAGGGAGCGCATCGAGCCCATCATCAGCCGAGTCGGCGGAATTCTGAGGGTGGAGGGCCAGCGTCGGGATTAGGCATCCCGTTTCTTGTTTATCGCCGCTGCAGGTTCACAACCAAGACAATTGCTATCTCTAGTTAGAACCGCAGCAACAATTTGATGTAACATAACTCTGCAGCACTTTTTAGTATCATGCATGTTATTTTCATGTTCAACTAGTCCTTGTATGTCCACCCTACGTAACTAGGTAGGCTTGCCGGCGCGTAAACCCAGGGCGGCGTCGTAGGGACGGATCCCCATTGGCCTGCCGGGTGTGCTTGCTGCCGGGCAAACCACCTTACCGCCCTTAGCGCGGCCGCCCGAACTGTCGAGTTTGACTCGAGTCAGAGTCAGGAGCGTTGCCAGGTGCGGAAGGCTACCCCACCACTCTCGACGCAGCAGCTTTGAGCTGTTGAGCGGACTCGAAATAGAACAAAGGTGTTGCCAATCGCGGGGGGGGGGGGCTTGCGTGCAGGTTTCCCATACATAGGCCAGATCTCCGAGGACGATAACCTTAAGCGTAAGAGGAAATAATCCAAGGCTCTGAATGACTTAGCTTTTCTGTCGCCGAGACAGCGTCGTTCCTCCAGCCGCCTTCTTCTCAGAAACCGAAAGCGATGAAGAACCGCTAGGCTAACTACCAGACCAGATTCTCACAATTGCGCCCCCTACCTAGCGCGCCAAGGATGTCGGTGTGGAACGACACCTATGGGATCACAAGAGTCCCTACTACGGTTGCCGGGGCGCAGGGTTGCAAGGAGAGCAGGGCTAGTAGATAGCACAAGGATCGTTTACCCAGGTTCGGGACGCGAGGATGCGTAAAACCCTAGTCCTGCTTTGGTGGGTGTATTTTTGAGAGTTCTTGAGCTCTCAAACTAGCCGTGGTCAGCGTGTGGTTCCAAAGAGCCCAATCCCCATCCTCGTTGCCTCGGGCCTCCTTTTATAGGAAAAAGGGGTTGCCACAGTGGCACACAAGAGGTGGAAAGGTCTACAGTGGCACGAGGTTATCCCTCGTATTACAGGACAAGGTGCATTTAATGCATCGCTTAGGTGTCCTCTTGCTTTATCGGGGACGGGGGCGAGGCCCGTCCCGTCCGCCGCCGCTCCTCCTCGCTTCGACACGCGGCTCGGCTAGGGATGCATGCGGTGCCATGTAGGCAGGCAGGCGGCTGAGTTGGTGCGGTGGTGGAGCCTTCACGAAGATTTGCATGCCGCCACGCAGGCGCTTGATGAGTTGGCCTGGGAGCTGCATGTTGCCACACAGGTGCCCGCCCAGCTGGTTGGGCTGGCAGCTGCATGTGAACGGCGGTGGAAGCTTGGTTGACGTGGGCTTGGTGGTGGCCTTGCCGGCGTCTTTGGCGAGGGCCTTGCCGGGTGGCCCGGCAAGGGTCTCGCCGTGGCGTGTTGTTGTCCCCGACAAGGATCTTGCCAAGAATTGTCGTCTTCTAATATGATCTTGAATATGTCTTCAAAGATCTATAGGCCACCACAGGGGTGTCTTCCCGAGCCCTGGCCCCACGCTGATGATGGCACTGGGGGTCGTGGGCTCAAGGGTGGCTCGCACTGTTGGTGCGGGGCGAGCTGTCCCGGCAAGAGTCTTGTCGAGGCCGCTGAGGCCACCCGGCAAGGGTCTTGCCGGGGGAACTTGCTTCGTCCCCCTGCTCCTTGTGGTCTTGGCCTTGGCGTTGCTTTGATTGTCTTGGGCTTCGATCTTACCTTGGCTCACCTCCCTCGTTCTGCTTGGTGAGGCCGTGGGCGCGGCTCTGACTGCCCGTGCACAGGGAAAAGGGGTACAAAGATGCACCCCTATTTTTGTACACCGACACCAAGTCCTCTGGATCACGTTTGTTCCAAAAGTCACGCTCCTGGAGGTTTCATTCCGTTTGTACTCCGTTTGATATTCCTTTTCAGCGGAACACTGAAATAGGCAAAAAAACAACAATTTGCACTGGGCCTTGGGTTAATAGGTTAGTCCCAAAAATAATATAAAAGTGTATAATAAAGCCCATTAAACATCCAAAACAGAATATATAACAGCATGGAACAATCAAAAATTATAGATACGTTTGAGACGTCATACTCATCGTTTAAGCTCAAAATGGGTTACCATTTTTTGTTTAAGCATTTTGATGTATTCACATCTGTTGATCTGCTTTGACCCATGACTTGGGGTAAAGCTTCTCTTAGATGGAATAACATACCTTGGGTGGTGGTGTTGAACTTGATCATGTAGTTGAACTTGTGTGGGATGCTCAAGGTTGATGTAGCTCATCGATGAGTTGGGAGCACCGCTTGTAGTTTGAGTTCTTCTACCTACATTGGTTAGTCTTGCAAGGAAGAGCACAATGACAATCATGAAATTTGATACCAAATGAAATTTGATATAGAAAAATTGTCAAAGGATATGTTGAAAGGATTCATGCTTCGTTGTCTTCAACCACCATATTGTAGAGACTTGGTGACGTAGAGATTGCTCAAGATGTGAGTGATTTGCAATATCATAGATTTGATTCATCCAAGTACCTACAAGGGTTAGATAGCATGCAAGGGTGCAAATATATCCCAAACATATCATCATCATAAGAGAAATATCAAGGATTAGTCAAAGACACATGCCTTGCATGTATCCAAATGGAGTTTCTACTCCAACTTTGAAGCATCAATGATGTTCAATTCACCTCTCAAATGGCAAAATACTTTCTCATCAAGTGGTTTGGTGAATATATCCGCCAATTTCTTATCGGCATGAACATGCTTAAGATCAATGTCTCCTTTAGCAACATGATCTCGAATGAAATGATGACGAATTTCAATATGCTTAGTGTGAGAATGTTGCATGGGATTGTGAGCAATCTTAATAGCACTTTCATTGTCACAAAGCAATGGAACATGTTTCACATAGATCCCAAAATCTTTAAGAGTTTTGGTCATCCAAAGTAATTGAGCACAACATGAACCGGCGGCAATGTATTCCGCTTCGGCGGTAGATAAGGATACCGAGTTTTGTTTCTTGGAGGACCAAGACACAAGAGATCTACCAAGAAATTGACAAGTACCCGAAGTGGACTTTCTATCAACCTTGTCTCCGGCATAGTCCGAGTCGGAATAGCCAATAAGATCAAAAGAAGACCTCTTAGGATACCAAATGCCAAAATTTGGTGTATGATTAAGTATCTCACTATCCTTTTCATAGCCTTAAGATGACATTCTTTGGGGGCCGCTTGATATCATGCACACATGCACACACTTAGCATAATATCGGGACGGGAGGCACATAGATATAACAATGAACCAATCATAGAGCAATAAACCTTTTGGTCAGCCGGCTCGCCATCCTTGGTCAAGTCAAGATGTCCACTAGTAGGCATGGGTGTATTCATACCTTTGCATTCTTGCATGTTGAACTTCTTGAATAAGTCCTTGGTATACTTTGTTTGATAAACAAAGGTACCCTCCTTAGTTTGCTTGATTTGTAAACCAAGAAAGAACTTGAGTTCACTCATCATAGACATCTCAAACTTCTCCGACATTAGCTTTCCAAACTTTTCACTAAATTGAGGGTTAGTTGAACCAAATATGATATCATCAACATAAATTTGGCACACAAATAATTCACCATTAACCCTTTTAGTAAAAAAGAGTAGAATCTATCTTTACAATCTCAAAGCCTTTTTCAATAAGGAACTTGGTCGAGCATTTATACCACGCTCTAGGATCTTGTTTAAGACCATAAAGAGCTTTGTGAAGTTTGTAAACATGGTCGGGTTTATTAGGATTAACAAAGCTGGGAGGTTGTTTAACATAAACTTCCTCCTCAATTTCACCATTTAGAAAAGCACTTTTAATGTCCATTTGGTACAAGGTAATATCATGGTGATTATCATAGGCAAGTAAGATGCGGATGGACTCAAGTCTAGCAACGGGAGCATATGTCTCACCATAGTCCATACCTTCAAACTGAGTGTAGCCTTGGGCGACAATACGTGCTTTGTTGCGAACTACTTGTCCATCTTCGTCTTGCTTGTTGCGAAACACCCATTTGGTACCGATGATGTTGTGGTTGTTGTCGGGCTTCTCGACCAATGTCCACACTTGGTTCCTCTCAAAGTTGTGTAGCTCTTCATGCATGGCATTTATCCAATCCGGATCTTCCAATGCTTATTCAACCTTCATAGGTTCAATGCTAGAGATGAATGAATAATGTTCACAAAAATTTGCCAAACAAGTTTTAGAGTGAGTGATTCTCCCAGCTTGGATATCATTGAATATTTGCTCGGCAGGATGGTCTCGTGAAACTCTTGCTCTAACTCATGAGAGCTTTTGTCTGGGTCGGGGTGGAACATCTTCTTCATCATCTTGTTATTCCTCTTGGCCTTCTTCATTGTTGACGTTGTCGTTCTCTTGTCGAGGTGGAGAAGGAGGTTGATGAGGCTCATCTTGGTGTACTTCCTCGTTTTCTTCATCTTGGTGTGTCCCACTTGTGGATGCTTCCATGTCAACTCTTGGTTCACCTTGTCGTGAGGTGGAAGCTTCCACTTGGGCGGACGAGGTACTCTCCTTCACCTCCGTTGGATGAATCTTGCCAATAGACAAGTCTTGGATTGCTTTCGAGGGGTCTTTATCTCCTACATCAATTGACAATTGCTCTACTTGCGAGCCGTTAGATTCATCAAACATCACATCTACCGTCTCTTCAACCTTTCGGGTGCAATTTTTGTAGACACGGTAAGTGTGAGAGTTTGAGCCATAACCAAGTAGGAAACCCTCATGAGATTTAGGAGCAAATTTAGAATGACGATGCTTATCAAGAATGTAACACTTTGAGCCAAAAACTCAAAAGTATCCAACTTGGGGTTTGTTACCGGTGAGAAGCTCGTATGCCGTCTTGTCGAGTAGCTTGTGAAGATACAAGCGATTTGTTGCATGACAAGCTGTCTCAACCGCTTCCGCCCAAAAGTGTTTTGGAGTCTTGTGCTCATCAAGCATCATTCTCGCCATCTCAATAAGAGTCCGGTTCTTCCTCTCAATAACTCCATTTTGTTGAGGCGTGTACATAGCCGAGAACTCGTGTGAGATCCCTTCTTCGTCAAGAAAGGTATCCACATTTGCGTTCTTGAACTCCGTTCCGTTGTCGCTGCGAACCTTCTTGATCTTCACTTCAAATTGATTTTGGGCCTTCCTAGCGAAGTTCTTGAAGATCTTTTGGACCTGTGATTTATCATCAAGAAAGAACACCCACGTAAATCTTGAAAAATCATCGACTATGACTAGACCAAATGAGTTTCCGCCGAGACTTTTGTAGGCATTGGGACCAAAAAGATCCATATGAAGTAGCTCGAGCGGTCTTTCTTGTGGTCATGATGTTCTTCACGGGGTGACTCCCTCCAACATGTTTTCCTGCTTGACAAGCACTGCACAATCTACCCTTGTCAAAAATAACATCTTTTACTCCAAGGATATGATCACCTTTAATAAGCTTATCAAGATTTCGCATGCCCACATGACCTAATCTTCTATGCCACAACCAACCTTTAGAAGATTTAGCAATTAAGCAAGTTCTAGGTTGAGCCTTTTTAGTGAAGTCAACAATGTATAGATCACCTTACGTATACCAGTAAAGACCATTTTATGATTATCTCTATGAAACACTTGGCAATCTACTTCAGTAAATAGGACATTGAAACCAAAGTCGGCAAGTCTAGATACAGAAAGTAAATTATAGCCAAGGGATTCAACGAGCATAACATTTTGTATGGATCTATCATGTGAGATGGCCACCTTACCAAGGCCAACCACCTTACCCTTTGAGTTGTCACCAAACTTTGGAGGGCCATTGTTTTCAGCAAGCTCGCGAAACATATCCTTATCTCCGGTCATGTGATCGGTACATCCACTATCAAGAACCCATTCCTTTCCTCTAGCCATGTAGCCGCGAAGATTATCCATAAGACCAAAATGTCTCATAGACTCATCGAGATCAAACTCACGATCATCGTCCTCATCATAGTATCCATGTTCAACATCGTCTTGTGATTGATCAATTCCTAGAGAGTGATTCATTAGATAAGTGATCATCAGAATGTTCATATTTATGAATTCTAATGGCTTTGGAGATGATATTACTAATGATTCCAACATCTCCTTTGGCACGCATGAGGTTAGTAAGCTCAAATAAACAATCACCAAACTTAGGATCATTGGAATTCATCTTACTCAAGTCAATAGACTTATGAAGAATTTCATCTAAGTTTTGCAAGGAATAGTTTGGAAATCATTCCTCGAGAAATCTCCATATGGTATAAGCCCAATCAAGAGCAGGCAAGATAGCAATCAAGTTTATAGGTAATCCTCTAGTGATTAAATTTACAGTTCTAAGATTGCGGATCATGTCAATAGACTCATCAAGGGTAGGATGCAAAGGATCAACATGAGGTGCACAAGGGCTAGTAATGTACTTGTTCAAATGATATTCATTAAAAATATCAAGCATCTTGATGTCTACTACACAACCTTCTTCTTGTAGACGTTGTTGGGCCTCCAAGTGCAGAGGTTTGTAGGACAATAGCAAATTTCCCTCAAGTTGCTGACCAGAGGTTTATCCATCCGTAGGAGGCGTAGGATGAAGATGGTCTCTGTCAAGCAACCCTGCAACCAAATAACAAAGAGTCTCTTGTGTCCCCAACACACCCAATACAATGGTAAATTGTATAGGTGCACTAGTTCGGTGAAGAGATGGTGAAACAAGTGGTATATGGATAGTAGATAAAGGTATTTGTAATCTGAAATAATAAAAACAGCATGGTAGCAAGTGATAAAAGTGAGCGTAAACGGTATTGCAATGATAGGAAATAAGGCCTAGGGTTCATACTTTCACTAGTGTAAGTCCTCTCAACAATACTAACATAATTGGATCATAAAACTATCCCTCAACATGCAAGAAAGAGTCACTCCAAAATCACTAATAGTGGAGAACGAACGAAGAGATTATGGTAGGGTACGAAACCACCTCAAAGTTATTCTTTCCAATCAATCTGTTGGGCTATTCCTATAAGTGTCACAAACAGCCCTAGAGTTCGTACTAGAATAACACCTTAAGACACAAATCAACCAAAACCCTAATGTCACCTAGATACCCCAATGTCACCTCAAGTATCCGTGGGTATGATTATACGATATGCGTCACACAATCTCAGATTCATCTATTCAACCAACACAAAGGACCTCAAAGAGTGCCCCAAAGTTTCTACCGGAGAATCATGACGAAAACGTGTGCCAACCCCTATGCATAGGTTCATGAGCGGAACCCGCAAGTTGATCACCAAAACATACATCAAGTGAATCACGTGATATCCCATTGTCACCACAGATATCCACGGCAAGACATACATCAAGTGTTCTCAAATCTTTAAAGACTCAATCCGATAAGATAACTTCAAAGGGGAAACTCAATTCATTACAAGAGAGTAGAGGGGGAGAAAACATCATAGGATCCAACTATAATAGCAAAGCTCGCGATACATCAAGATCGTATCACCTCAAGAACATGCGAGAGAGAGATCAAACACATAGCTACCGGTACATACCCTCAGCCCCGAGGGAGAACTACTCCCTCCTCGTCATGGAGAGCACCGGGATGATGAAGATGGCCACCAGAGAGGGATTGCCCCCTCCGGCAGGGTGCCGAAACGGGTCTAGATTGGTTTCGGTGGCTATGGAGGCTTCTGGCGGCGGAACTCCCGATCTATTGTGCGTTATGGAAGTTTTAGGGTACGACGATATATATGGGTGCAGGAAGTACGTCGGAGGAGCCACGAGGGCCCCACGAGGCAGGGGGCGTGCCCTAGGGGGTGGGCGCGCCCCCACCCTCGTGGGCAGCCCGTGTCTCCCCTGACGTGCACTCCAAGTTCCCTCGGTTGCTTTCCTTCCAAAAATAACTTCTCCAGTTGATTTCGTTCCGTTTCGACTCCATTTGATATTCCTTTTTCTCGAAACACTAAAATAGGCATAAAACAACAAATCTGGGTTGGGCCTCCGGTTAATAGGTTAGTCCCAAAAATAATATAAAAGTGGAAAATAAAGCCCAATATTGCCTAAAACAGTAGATAATATAGCATGGAGCAATCAAAAATTATAGATACGTTGGAGACGTATCAAGCATCCCCAAGCTTAATTCCTGCTCGTCCTCGAGTAGGTAAATGATAAAAAGATAATTTCTGATGTGGAATGCTAGTTGGCATAATTTCAATGTAATTCTTCTTACTTGTGATATGAATATTCAGATCCGAAAGATTCAAGACAAAAGTTCATATTGACATAAAAATAATAATACTTCAAGCATACTAACTAAGCAATTATGTCTATTCAAAATAACATGGCCAAAGAGAGCTGTCCCTACAAAATCATATAGTCTGGCTATGCTCCATCTTCACCACACAAAATATTTAAATCATGCACAACCCCGATGACAAGCCAAGCAATTGTTTCATACTTTTGGTGTTCTCAAACTTTTTCAATCTTCACGCAATACATGAGCGTGAGCCATGGATATAGCACTATAGGTGGAATAGAGTGGTGGTTGTGGAGAAGACAAAAAGGAGAATATAGTCTCACATCAACTAGGCGTATCAACGGGCTATGGAGATGCCCATCAATAGATATCAATGTGAGTGAGTAGGGATTGGCATGCAACGGATGCACTAGAGCTATAAGTGTATGAAAGCTCAAAAAGAAACTAAGTGGGTGTGCATCCAACTTGCTTGCTCACGAAGACCTAGGGCATTTTGAGGAAGCCCATCATTGGAATATACAAGCCAAGTTCTATAATGAAAAATTCCCACTAGTATATGAAAGTGACACCATAGGAGACTCTCTATCATGAAGATCATGGTGCTACTTTGAAGCACAAGCGTGATAAAAGGATAGTAGCATTGCCCCTTCTCTCTTTTTCTCTCATTTCTTTTTTTATTTAGGTCGTTCTCTTTTTTATGGCCTCTTTTTTTCTCTCTTTTTTCTCTGGGCTTTTTTGGCCTCTTTTATTTACTTATTTATTTTCGTCTGGAGTCTCGTCCCGACTTGTGGGGGAATCATAGTCTCCATCATCCTTTCCTCACTAGGACAATGCTCTAATAATGATGATCATCACACTTTTATTTACTAACAACTCAAGAATTACAACTCGATACTTAGAACAAGATATGACTCTATATGAATGCCTCCGGCGGTGTACCGGGATGTGCAATGATGCATGAGTGACATGTATGAAAGAATTATGAATGGTGGCTTTGCCACAAATACAATGTCAACTACATGATCATGCTAAGCAATATGACAATGATGAAGCGTGTCATAATAAACGGAACGGTGGAAAGTTGCATGGCAATATATCCCGGAATGGCTATGGAAATGCCATAATAGGTAGGTATGGTGGCTGTTTTGAGGAAGGTATATGGTGGGTTTATGGTACCGGCGAAAGTTGCACGGTACTAGAGAGGCTAGCAATGGTGGAAGGGTGAGAGTGCGTATAATCCATGGACTCAACATTAGTCATAAAGAACTCACATACTTATTGCAAAAATCTATTAGTTATCGAAACAAAGTACTATGCACATGCTCCTAGGGGGGTAGATTGGTAGGAAAAGACCATCGCTCGTCCCCGACCGCCACTCATAAGGAAGGCAATCGATAAATAAATCATGCTCCGACTTCATCACATAACGGTTCACCATACGTGCATGCTACGGGAATCACAAACTTCAACACAATTATTTATCAAATTCACAACTACTCAACTAGCATGACTCTAGTATTACCATCCTCATATCTCAAAACAATCATCAAGTATCAAACTTCTCTTAGTATTCAACACACTCATAAGAGAATTTTATTATTAATCTTGTATACCTAGCATATTAGGATTTTAAGCAAATTACCATGCTATTTAAGACTCTCAAAATAATCTAAGTGAAGCATGAGAGTTCATCTATTTCTTCAAAATAAAACTACAACCATGCTCTAAAAGATATAAGTGAAGCACTAGAGCAAATGACAAACTACTCCGAAAGATATAAGTGAAGATCAATGAGTAGTCGAATAATTATGCAACTATGTGAAGACTCTCTAACATTTAATAATTTCAGATCTTGGTATTCTATTCAAACAGCAAGCAAAGCAAAATAAAATGACATCTAAGAATAGCAAACATTATGTGAAGAAGCAAAAACTTAGGATCAACCGATACTAACCGATAATTGTTGAAGAAGAAAGGTGGGATGCCAACCGGGGCATCCCCAAGCTTAGATGCTTGAGACTTCTTGAAATATTATCTTGGGGTGCCTTGGGCATCCCCAAGCTTGAGCTTTTGTGTCTCCTTAATTCCTTTCATATCAAGGTCTCCCTAAATCTCAAAAGCTTCATCCACACAAAACTCAACAAGGACTCGTGAGATAAGTTAGTATAAACCATTGCAAAAACCTTATCATACTCTACTGTAGAAAATCACTAAAATTATTATTAAAAATTGCATACTAAGTTCCTCTGCATATTTAATAGTCCTATCCTCAAATAGAATCATTAAAGAAGCAAACATATGCAAACAATGCAAACATAACAGCAATCTGCCTAAACAGGATAGTCTGTAAAGAATGCTGCAACATCCATACTTCCCTAGCTCCAAAAATTATGAAAGAAAATTACCACTGTAGTAAATTTATCAGAGCTTAATATTCAAAAGGTTTCAACATTTTTTCACATTCTGACTTTTCTAGGGAATTATTGCAACAGCGGTAAACTTTCTGTTTTCAAACAGCAACATGTATACTTGTAACATAGGCATAGTAAAGGCTATCAATGCCACTTTTATTGAAATAAAAGATGCAAAACATTATTCTAAATAAAAGCAAGCAAATCATAACAAAATAAATTGATTATCCAAGCAAAACACATATCATGTGGCGAATAAAAATATAGCTCCAAGTAAAGTTACCGATGAACGAAGACGAAAGAGGGGATGCCTTCCGGGGCATCCCCAAGCTTAGGCTCTTGGATATCCTTGAATATTACCTTGGGGTGCCTTGGGAATACCCAAGCTTAGGATCTTGCCACTCCTTATTCCATAGTCCATCGAATCTTTACCCAAAACTTGAAAACTTCACAACACAAAACTTAACAGAAAACTCGTAAGCTCCGTTAGTATAAGAAAGTAAATCACCACTTCAAGGTACTGTAATTAACTCATTCTTTATTTATATTGGTGTTAAACTTACTGTATTACAACTTCTCTATGGTTTATAAACTATTTTACTAGCCATAGATTCATCAAAATAAGTAAACAACACATGAAAAACAGAATCTATCAAAAACAGAACAGTCTGTAGTAATATGGATCAAACGTATACTTCTGGAACTCATAAAATTCTCAAATAAATTGCTGGACCTGAGGAATTTATCTATTAATCACGTGCAAAAAGAATTAACTAAATATCACTTTCCAAATAAAAATGGCAGCAATTCTCGTGAGCGCTAAAGTTTCTGTTTTTACAGCATGATCAACAAGACTCTCCCCAAGTCTTACCAAAGGTTCTACTTGGCACAAACACTAATTAAAAGCATAAAACCACATCTAAAAAGAGGCTAGATGAATTATTTATTACTAAACAGGAGCAAAAAACAAGGAACAAAAATAAAATTGGGTTGCCTCCCAACAAGCGCTATCGTTTAACGCCCCTAGCTAGGCATGATGATTTCAACGATGCTCACATAAAAGATAAGAATTGAAACATAAAGAGAGCATCTTGAAGAATATGACTAGCACATTTAAGTCTAACCCACTTCCTATGCATAGGGATTTTGTGAGAAAACAACTTATTGGAACAAGAATCAACTTGCATAGGAAGGTAAAACAAGCATAACTTCAAAACTTTAAGCATATAGAGAGGAAACTTGATATTATTGCAATTCCTACAAGTATATATTCCTCCCTCATAATAATTTCAGTAGCATTGTGAATTAATTCAACAATATAACCAGCACCTAAAGCATTCTTTTCATGATCTACAAGCATATAAATTTTATTACTCTCCGCATAAGCAAAATTCTTCTCATGAATAATAGTGGGAGCAAACTCAACAAAATAACTATCATGTGATTGAAAATTAAGATCAAGATGACAAGTTTCATGGTTATCATTATTCTTTAAATCATATGTGTCATCACAATAATCATCATAGATAGGAGGCATGCTTTCATCATAATTAATTTGCTCATCAAAGCTTGGGGGACAAAAAATATCATCTTCATCAAACATAGCTTCCCCAAGCTTGTGGCTTTGCATATCATTAGCATCATGGATATTCAAGGAATTCATACTAACAACATTGCAATCATGCTCATCATTCAAATATTTAGTGCCAAACATTCTAATGCATTCTTCTTATAGCACTTGAGCACAATTATCGGAATCCTTATTTTCATGATAGATATTAAAAAGATGAAGCATATGAGGTAACCTTAATTCCATTTTTTGTAATTTTCTTTTATAAACTAAACTAGTGATAAAACAAGAAACTAAAAGACTCGATTGCAAGATCTAAAGATATACCTTCAAGCACTCACCTCCCCGGCAACGGCGCCAGAAAAGATCTTGATGTCTACTACACAATCTTCTTCTTGTAGACGTTGTTGGGCCTCCAAGTGCAGAGGTTTGTAGGACAGTAGCAAATTTCCCTCAAGTGGATGACCTAAGGTTTATCAATCCGTAGGAGGCGTAGGATGAATATGGTCTCTGTCAAGAAACCCTGCAACCAAATAACAAATAGTCTCTTGTGTCCCCAACACACCCAATACAATGGTAAATTGTATAGGTGCACTAGTTCGGCGAAGAGATGGTGAAACGAGTGGTATATGGATAGTAGATAAATGTATTTGTAATCTGAAATAATAAAAACAGCAAGGTAGCAAGTGATAAAAGTGAGCGTAAACGGTATTGCAATGATAGGAAATAAGGCCTAGGGTTCATACTTTCACTAGTGTAAGTCATCTCAACAATACTAACATAATTGGATCATAAAACTATACCTCAACATGCAATAAAGAGTCACTCCAAAGTCACTAATAGCGGAGAACGAACGAAGGGATTATGGTAGGGTACGAAACCACCTCAAAGTTATTCTTTCCAATCAATCCGTTGGGCTATTCCTATAAGTGTCACAAACAGCCCTAGAGTTCGTACTAGAATAACACCTTAAGACACAAATCAACCAAAACCCTAATGTCACCTAGATACTCCAATGTCACCTCAAGTATCCGTGGGTATGATTATACGATATGCGTCACACAATCTCAGATTCATCTATTCAACCAACACAAAGGACCTCAAAGAGTGCCCCAAAGTTTCTACCGGAGAATCACGACGAAAACGTGTGCCAACCCCTATGCATAGGTTCATGGGCGGAACCCACAAGTTGATCACCAAAACATACATCAAGTGAATCACGTGATATCCCATTGTCACCACAGATATCCATGGCAAGACATACATCAAGTGTTCTCAAATCTTTAAAGACTCAATCCGATAAGATAACTTCAAAGGGGAAACTCAATTCATTACAAGAGAGTAGAGGGGGAGAAAACATCATAGGATCCAACTATAATAGCAAAGCTCGCGATACATCAAGATCGTATCACCTCAAGAACATGAGAGAGAGAGAGATCAAACACATAGCTACTGGTACATACCCTCAGCCCCGAGGGAGAACTACTCCCTCCTTGTCATGGAGAGCACCGGGATGATGAAGATGGCCACCGGAGAGGGATTGCCCCCTCCAGCAGGGTGCCAGAACGGGTCTAGATTAGTTTTCGGTGGCTACGGAGGCTTCTGGCGGCGGAACTCCCGATCTATTGTGTGTTTTGGAAGTTTTAGGGTACGACGATATATATGGGTGCAGGAAGCACGTCGGAGGAGCCACGGGGGCCCCACGAGGCAGGGGGCGCGCCCTAGGGGGGTGGGCGCGCCCCCCATCCTCGTGGGCAGCCCGTGTCTCCCCTGACGTGCACTCCAAGTTCCCTGGGTTGCTTTCCTTCCAAAAATTACTTCTCTAGTTGATTTCGTTCCGTTTCGACTCCGTTTGATATTCCTTTTTCTTGAAACACTGAAATAGGTATAAAACATCAAATCTGGGTTGGGCCTCCGGTTAATAGGTTAGTCCCAAAAATAATATAAAAGTGGAAAATAAAGCCCAATATTGCCTAAAACATTAGATAATATAGCATGGAGCAATCAAAAATTATAGATACATTGGAGACGTATCACATCTCAATTTTCCATTCATGAAAGAACTCTCCATCAAGTATAGGGACTCTACGTCTAAGACTTCCCAATGTAGACTCATCCATTTTCCTCCAATGGTGATTAAACCAAACCAATGGAGACCAATGCTCTGATACCAATTGTAGGATCAAGAAGAGGTATCTAGAGGGGGTGATTAGACCCTCAATAAAGAAAAGTACCGGTTTTTAGTTTCTTCAAGTTAAGGTGGAGTTTTAGCACAAGTTTAAACATTCACAATACATTTCAAGCAAGCATGGCAAGAGTATATGAACATTGGAAAGTAAAGCATGCAAGTTGCAAGAATGTAAAGGGATGGGATTGGAGTATGCAAACGCAATTGGAGACACGGAGATTTTTGGCGTGGTTCTGATAGGTGGTGCTATCGTACATCCACATTGATGGAGACTTCAACCCACGAAGGGTAACGGTTGCGCGAGTCCACGGAGAGCTCCACCCACAAAGGGTCCACGAAGAAGCAGCCTTGTCTATCCCACCATGGCCATCACCCAACAGGGACTTGCCTCACTAGGGTAGATCTTCACGAAGTAGGTGATCTCCTTGCCCGTACAAACTCCTTGGTTCAACTCCACAATCTTGTCGGAGGCTCCCAAGTAACACCTAACCAATCTAGGAGACACCACTGTCCAAAAGGTAATAGATGGTGTGTTGATGATGAACTCCTTGCTCTTGTGCTTCAAATGATAGTCTCCCCAACACTCAACTCTCTCTTACAAGTTTGGATTTGGAAGAAAGATGATTTGAGTGGAAAACAACTCGGGGAAGGCTAGAGATCAAGATTATTGTGGTTGGAATGGAATATCTCGGTCTCAACACATGAGTAGGTGGTTCTCTCTTAGAAAATGAATGGTAAAAGTGCAGGCACGTTCTGATGGCTCTCTTCATGAATGAAGAGTGGGTGGAGGGGTATATATAGCCTCCACACAAAATCTAGCTGTTACACACAATTTACCAAACTCGGTGGGACCGAATCATAAAACTCGATCAGACCGATTTAGTCAAAATGTGAATGTTAGGAATTTTGGTGGGACCGATATGATCAACTCGGTGGGACCGAATCATAAAACTCGATCAGACCGATTTAGTCAAAATGTGAATGTTAGGAATTCTGGTGGGACCGATATGATCAACTCGATGGGACCAATGTGATAGGGTTAGGGTAAAACCTCAACTCGGTTTGACCGATTACACAAACTTGGTGGGACCGATTTTGGTAATAAGCAAAACAGAGAGTTGGCCAACCAAACTCGGTGGGACCGATTGCATATCTTGGTGAGACCGAAATTATTACAACAGGTAAGAGAGAGTTTGCAAGCCCATCTCGGTGAGACCGAGATCCCATCCGTGAGACCGAACTGATTAGGGTTTCTGGCAATGGCTATGTCAAATGAACTCGGTGGCGCCGGATAGATCAAATCGGTGGGGCCGAGTTTGACTTTTGGTTTGGGACATATGTGGAAATGAGAAAGTGGTTGGGGGCTTTGGAGCATATCACTAAGCACTTTGAGCAAGCAGGCCATTAAGCAACACCTCATCCCCTTCTAATAGTATTGGCTTTTCCTATGGACTCAATTTGATCTTGGATCACTAGAAATGAAAATGTAGAGTCTTGAGCTTGAGTCAATCTTTGTCCTTAGCATCTTGAAGGGGTTCCACATCCTCTTGTCCAAGCCACTCCACTGTTGAACTCATCTGAAATATACTAGGTAAAAGTATTAGTCCAACAAGAGATATGTTGACATTAATTACCAAAATCACCCAGGGAGCACTTGTGCTTTCAGAGACATTCAGCTCGACAAATCTGATCTTGTTGTGGTCTCCTCTGCCATGACGTTAGATCTGGCCGAGGAACCACATGCTATATCCGCCCAAGCACTGATATTCTATTTGGCTTGGGGCAGAAGATACACTTTGCCGGACCAAGCTTAGAGCTTGGATTCGGCGACACAATATGGTGTCTAGGCAAGCCAGGCCCTGTAAAAAGTACCAGGACCAACATTAGATTGACCTTGGGAAAATTCATTGAAGGCGCCAATGTTAGATTGGATCGGGGTGCTACTTTCGCTCCCGCCCACCCTGATACGTCTCCAACATATCTATAATTTTTTATTGTTTCATGCTACTATATTATCAATCTTGGATGCTTTATATGCTACTCCCTCTGTCCCAAAATAAATGTCTCAACTTTGTACTAACTTTAGTACAAAGTTGTACTAAGGTTGAGAGACACTTATTTTGGGACGGGGGAGTATTTTATATCATTTTTTGGACTAACCTTGCGAGTTCCTGTTTTTGGCTTGTTTTTTGGCTTTTCAGAAAATCAGTATAAAACGAAGTCCAAACACAATGAAACTTTACGGTGATTTTTTGTGGACCAGAAGGGACCCTGGAAGCTTTGCGAGGTGGCCAGAAGAGCTACGAGAGAGCCACGAGCTCACATGGAGCGCTCAAGGGGGTAGGCGCCCCCCAGCTCGTGGGCCCCATGCGACTCCGTTTAACCTAATTCTACCTCTATAAATTCCCAAATATTACCAAACCAATAGAGAGCCACCCGAAACACCTTTTCCGCCACGGCAAGTCTTTGTTCTTCCGCGATCCCATCTGAAGGCCTTTTCTGGTACTCTGCTGGAGGGGAATCGATCACAGAGGGCTTCTACATCAACCTTACCGCCTTCTGATGACGCGTGAGTAGTTCACCATAGACCTAAGGTCCATAGCTAGTAGCTAGGTGGCTCCTTTTCTCTCTTTGATCTTCAATACAATGTTCTCCTCGATCTTCTTGGGGTCCTATCCGATGTAATCTTCTTTTGTGGTGTGTTTATTGGGATCAGATGAATTGTGGGTCTAGGATCAAATTATTCACTGAAAGTAATTTAGTCTTTTCTAAAATTTATTATGCATGATTGTTATAGCTTTCTATTTCTATCCTATCTATCCGTTTGGTTTGGCCAACTAGATTGATTTATCTTCAGTGGGAGAGCTGCTTTGTAATGGGTTCAATCTTGTGGTGCTCTATATCCTAGTGATAGAAGAGGACAAGACACGTATTTGTACGGTTTCCATTAAGGGTAAAACGATGGGGGTTTATTCATAGATTGGGTTTACTTTGTCTACATCATGTCATCTTGCTTAGGGTGTTACTACGCTTTTTATAGACTTAATATCATAGGTGCATGTTTTATAGCAGTCGATTGGTGGAGTAATAGTAGTAGATGTAGGCAAGTGTCGGTCTACTTGTCTCGAGCGTGAGGCCTATATACATGATCATTGCCATGAATACGTCATAACCATGTGCTTTTCTATCAATTGATCAACAGTAATTTGTTTACCCACCGTATGCTTTGTGTTCGAGAGAGAAGCCTCTAGCGAAAACTATGCCCCCCGGGTCTACCTTAATCGTATTATAAAAACGGAATTTCTTTGCTACAGTTTAATTACTTTTATTTTGTTTGACAATTTATCTATCTACCTATTCAAGATTTGATCCTTGCAAGTAATGAGTTCAAGGGGATTGACAATCCTCTTGCCCGCGTTGGGTGCACGTATTTGCTTTTGTGTGTGCAGGTGTTGTTAACAAGGCTTTGCGTGATTCTCCTATTGGTTTGACAAACCTTGGTTCTCACTAGGGGAAATACTTATCTCTACTGTGCTGCATTTCCCCTCCTCTTCGGGGAAAATCCCAACACAGCTAACAAGTAGCAACCACCCTTGTCGAGTACTGCTCGGATAAATCGGGACTGGCCGACATCTAGGATTTATCCCTAGTCATGCAAAAGACAAAATAGACAACCCCACAATTATGGACATGTTTTTTGTTCACAAGCAATGGATTTCCAGATTGCACGGATCAGAAGCCATAGTGACATTCCGCCAAAACGTTGACGATGAAGGGATTACGAGGGAAGTCTGCCAACAATGTCTTAGGACTTTTGCCGAACTCTCTGACCTAGTGACAAAATATTGCATCATGGACAATGCCTGGATAACCAATCAATGGTGCTAAAACCCTAGCTCGGATTTAACGGAAGCGGAAGAAGGAAGTGTATGCTCACGCGTAAGTCATAACTGACGGTCCAAGCGCAACAACGCCGATAAGTTTGACGAGCAGCATTCATGAAAGAGAAACCGCTTGAATAATGTTGGAGCCAAATCACAACCGGATACTATACTCGATGAGCCATGTGCAATTCACTCCACCTCTTTGGATAAACTGGTCTCCCATAAACTTAGGAACTGTTGGATCCTCGGGCAGGTGGCGAAAGGAGGACTAGAGTTCCTCGGCAACCCCAACACCCATATAGGCTGAGGTGTAGCAATCAACCACAAACCAAGGGAAGCACCCACCCCGAAGCCAGGGATGCCCTTATGATATATGAGACCCACTCCTCAAGAAATCAATGGAAAAGAGCTCTTCGAGTGATCCGCCATGTTGACTGTACGACAACTTCTGAAACATATGGTCTGACATTCTGATCACCTTTGATCATCAAGATCAATCGATAGGAGTCCACGGTCAAGGAGTTGTAGCTCTCATCCTCGACGGTTATCATTTGTCCAGAGTCCTGATGGATGGAGGCAACAGCCTCAACCTCATCTACGAGGATACTCTTCAAAAGATGCAGTTTGATAGATCTCGCATCCAGACGAGCAGGACCACGTTTAAAGGAATAGTCCTCGGAAAAGAAGCACGGTGCACTGAAGGTTATGCTTGATGTGGTATTCGGATTGCCTAATAACCACACGGTTGAGGAGTTAATTAACCTTCGACATAGTTCCAATCCGGAGTGGCTACCACGCGCTGCTCAGACGATCCGCTTTTGCTAAGTTTCACGCTTTACCCCATTACGCATATATGAAACTAAAGATGTCAGGGCTAAACAATGTGATTACAATAAAACAGCAACCGTGATCGGTCGCTTCGAGCCGAGAACGAGACTACAACTCTGGCCCTCGAGGCCGAATCTGAAGCCTTGGCAGCCGAGGAGTTATTCAAGCTACGGATGATTGTTGACAAGGATGATGTTGTTCTCGCTAACGCTCCAAGTCAACATCTTTCAAACCAGCGAACGAAATTGTCAAGTTCCAAGTTCATCTCGATGACTCATCTAAAACAACCTCTAATGGACCTAGCATGGATGCCACGCTGGACGAGGCACTCCATGGTTTTTTTCAGGAAAACAGACATATTTTCCCAACACCCTTCTGATATGCCAGGCACCTCGAGGAATGTTGTTGAACATAGCCTTAGCAACATTGTCAGATTTAAATCAGTCAATCACGCACTATGGAGGTTCTCTAAACCCAAATGACAAGCCATGCGGGAGAATTGGCCAAAATGCTAGAAGTCGGATTCATCTGAGAAGTCAAACACCCTGATTCATTCGTAAACCTGGTTATGGTGTCGAAAAAGGACAAGTCTTGATGCCTCTGTGTCGACTTCAAGGACGTTAACAAAGCTTGCCCAAGGACCCATTTCCTCTACCTCGGATTGACCCGATCGTCGACGCCATGGTTGGACATGACCTGTTATGCTTTCTAGACGCATACTTGGCATACCATCAAATAAAGATGAAGGAATCTGACAAGGAGGCAACTACTTTCATTACCCCCTATGGTCCATTTCGCTTCAACACCATGCCATTTGGGCTAAAAAACGTTGGCGCTACTTATAGTGAATGATACAAACTTGCCTACACCTACAGATCAACAGGACTGCCGAAGCATATGTGGACAATTGGTCGTGAAGACCAGGCATGCACACACACTATTTGATGACTTGCGTGAGACATTTAAAAACCTCCATGCATATAACATCAAATTAAATCCAAAAAATGCGTTTTTGGCGTCCCATCCAAAAAGCTCGTCGACTTCATTATCTCTTGACGAGGGATTGAAGCAAACCCTAACAAGATTAGTAGGTACCACCCCTTTCCCGACTGCTTAAACAGACCAAGGGCATCAAGTGGATACCCGAGCTCGGCTCTAGAGGAAATTAAAATACATCTGGCCACTAATCCCATCTTAGCCGCTCCTCACCAAGTGAGCCAATGTTGCTATACATCTCGGCAACCAACCAAGCGTCCTAGACATCGAGCACGACATGGAAGGGCGCAAGTTAAAAGTGCAAAGGTCGGTATACTATGTTTCGGAGGTACCCACCCAGTGTAAAATGAGGTACCATCATTACTATAAGATAGCCTATACAATTTTTATGGCTTCTCGGAAACTCCAACACTATTTTCAAGAATGCTCGGCAACAGTGGCTTTCGAGGTACTGCTTAACGACATCATCAATAATCGGGACGCCACCAGTCGCATTGTGAAGTGGGCCATTGAGCTCCTCCCATTCGAAATCCTTTATCGACCACGCCGGCTATCAAATCCCAGGTGTTGGAAGATTTTGTGGCAGAATGGACGGAAGCCGAGCTCCCTAAAGAGCACACAAATTATTCTAACTGGGTAATGTACTTCGATGGGTCTAAAATGCTCGCTGGAATAGGAGTTGGGGTGGTTCTCATCTCACCCATAGGCGAAACCATGAAGCACGTACCCCAGATCATGTACACCGACTCCAACAATGCAAAGGAATATGAGGCACTACTCCATGGACTTTGGATTGCAGTATCCATGGGCATCCAACATCTAGAAGTCCGAGCCGATTCCAACCCTGCGATCTCCAAGATCAATGGCGATTTCGACGCCAAGGACCCAAAAATGTCAGCCTACAGGGACACATTAATAACCATGTCAGCTCATTTTGAGGGTTTAGAGTTCCATCACATCTGGTGGGACAACAATCAAGTTGCACACACGCCGTCAAGGATGGGTTCATGACGTGAACCCATACCCTAGAACTCATAGTTTAAAAAACCGAATAGGAAATCAAACCGGTAAAGCTATCAATTTAAGTTTTTACAGATTGGACCGCTTGTTCACCAGTTCGATTGTCATTTATTAAGCAATAAAATAATAAATTTACCAATAAATACACCAATCAATAGATAAAAAATGATTAGTGGGAGATGACCGTAAGGCGTCCTGGTCCTCCTACTTGGATGCTCCTGGTCCAGACTCTGGATCGGAGCGGAGGAAGATTGGAGTTAGACGTACCAGCCCGACCAGGCGGCGGCGATTCCTCTTCCCAGCTTTCAACATAGGTGGCGCAGGACGACGCGATGCGGGAGTGGCAGCATGGACTGGTGGCCTGGTGCTGCCGTGCGGAGCGGTGAGGGGGAGGCGGCGTCAACGCATCATGGCGCCCGGCAAGAGTTGCGCCAGAGGGGGGTGGCTGCGCCAGACGGGGTTTGTCTGTGGACAAAATCAAGAGAAATGGTCCCAATTCGGCCGAAACCCTACCAAAAGAGGGGTTTTCTTCCTTTTCCGATCCTACCCCCAGCTTGTTCGCACAAAAACGAGTCGATTGAGGGGCCTTTTCAAGAAATGACATCCAACCGTCCAGTTTTCTATGAACCGCCCGTTCATTGGTTTTTAGAAAAACCAGCGGTTCAATCTACTTTTTTCCGTCCGACCGCGGGTCCGGTTTGGTTTTTTAAACTATGCTTGGAGACCATTATAAGGGTTTCAAGATCATAAGTATGCTGGGCGGCTTTGCTATTAAAATATTGTCAAATATTGATGAAATGGACGGCGTAGAATAGGTCATGGACGTCCAACTATTTGCGTGGGTTTTTGTTTCAAAGAGCCATCCGCAATTCTCAATGGCGACCCTATCGTATTTCCAATTTGCGTTTACTTGGAAAAAAAAAAACAATGCACACTCCAAACAGCCCCACAGTCCACGCTCACGTGCCCTCCGAAGTCGCCACTTGGCGATGCCACAATCCCTTGCTTAACAACCACGCTCGAAGGGCAATCCCGTCATTCCACCCGGGTCCCGCTCCTCCCACCCGAAAAATTTCAAAATCCGGAAGACCCCAACGGGCCACCCGACGCCAACGCGAGCGGAGCCGCCCGATCCTCCTCATCGGACGGCGAGGCGCCTCGGCCGTCCGATCCGGTGCCCTAGCCCCACGCGCCGCTATAAAAAACCCGCCCCCATTTTGGCCTCACCAAGAACAACACACACGCTCTCTCCCCCAACCCAACCCAATCCCCATCCCCCCTCACTCCCCCACGCGCGACGCGACCGCTTCAATCCTCTCCCAAGGTAACGCCGCAACCCAATCTTCCCTCCGCTCCTCAGTTTTCCGGTGGATTTCGTTGGGTTCTCCGCGCCTAGTTTGCTTCGATTTGTTCGGGATTTAAGCTGTGGTTTCCGACGGATCTGACGCGGAATCCCGGCTCGATTCTGCAGGGAGGCGAAGATGAGGGAGATCCTGCACATCCAGGGCGGGCAGTGCGGGAACCAGATCGGGTCCAAGTTCTGGGAGGTGGTGTGCGACGAGCACGGCATCGACCCCACGGGGAGGTACGTCGGCACCTCCGACCTGCAGCTGGAGCGCGTCAACGTCTACTACAACGAGGCCTCGTGCGGCCGCTTCGTGCCGCGCGCCGTGCTCATGGATCTCGAGCCCGGCACCATGGACTCCGTGCGCACGGGGCCATACGGCCAGATCTTCCGCCCCGACAACTTCGTCTTCGGCCAGTCCGGCGCCGGCAACAACTGGGCCAAGGGCCACTACACCGAGGGCGCGGAGCTCATCGACTCCGTCCTCGACGTCGTCCGCAAGGAGGCCGAGAACTGCGACTGCCTGCAAGGTACTTTCCCCTTTCTTCAGGAGTCGCTCCGGTTACCCCGTTCCGCAGATTCCGGCGAGCGGTTCTGACTTTTGCTCGTGTGCTTGTCGTCAGGCTTCCAGGTGTGCCACTCCCTCGGCGGGGGCACCGGTTCCGGCATGGGCACGCTGCTGATTTCCAAGATCAGGGAGGAGTACCCGGACCGGATGATGCTCACCTTCTCCGTGTTCCCATCCCCCAAGGTGTCTGACACCGTGGTCGAGCCCTACAACGCCACCCTCTCGGTTCACCAGCTGGTGGAGAACGCCGACGAGTGCATGGTGCTGGACAACGAGGCGCTCTACGACATCTGCTTCCGCACCCTCAAGCTGACCACACCTAGCTGTAAGCAGATCTGTGACATCCTGCTTGTGGTGAATTATAGCACTGGACAGTCAGCTGTAGGAGAAGCTCGTTTGTCAATTGTCATATTGTGGTAGTTCTGTTTCGGTGATACAAACTGACTGCCTGTAGTGTCTGAAAATGCTGTCAGCAACCTGTCCTGACTGGTTGATGCCATTAGTTACTTATATCATCTGACAACCATCTAAGTAGTGACTTCTTCTTTTTACGTTGAAGAAGTTAATTTTCCAAGTGTCATACCTTGCAAGTTTTATTTTGATCGTATGAACTGACTGCAGCCTGTAGTGTCCACAATGCAATTACCAACTTATTCCAACTGGGTTGATGCCATGTTGGAAGCTGAATTTGTTTTATCTGCCGGGAACATGTTCGTTCTAGAGATGATATTTTGTAGTTGGTGCTTTTAGCTTGTTTGAGCGCTGAGATTAGATGTAGCTGGAGTGATTTTTGTGCTCTGTACATAGGTAGCTAACCACCTGTCATTAAGTAATGATGGGAAAAGGTGTTTAATTATTAAACTGATAAATGCTGGTAGATGTAGTGTGACTTCAGAGTGGTTGTTCTGTTGTAGCTTTCTCAGCACCTTGATGTGATGCATGCTATTTGCTTGAATTGAACCTAGACATCATTACGCACAGTTTTTCTAATCTGAGTGAAAGTGACCCTGATTCCACTTGATAAGACTATACATATTAATTTTGTTAGTTAGGTTTGCTGCTAGTCCATTTTCTTTGAATATTTTCCTGCTGAAGTGTAGGTTGTGGTAAGAAAAAATTCCAGCTAATATGGTAGTTGCTTGTTAAATACTCCTTATTATGCCAGTATTGCTGATCTGTGAATCTTTGCCTTTTTGTTGACAGTTGGTGACCTGAACCACTTGATCAGTGCCACCATGAGCGGTGTCACCTGCTGCCTCCGCTTCCCAGGACAGCTGAACTCAGACCTCCGCAAGCTTGCCGTCAACCTGATCCCCTTCCCGCGCCTCCACTTCTTCATGGTGGGCTTTGCGCCGCTCACATCTCGTGGGTCGCAGATGTACCGCTCCCTCACTGTCCCTGAGCTCACACAGCAGATGTGGGACTCAAAGAACATGATGTGTGCTGCTGACCCACGCCATGGCCGCTACCTCACAGCCTCGGCCATGTTCCGTGGCAAGATGAGCACCAAGGAGGTTGACGAGCAGATGATCAACGTGCAGAACAAGAACTCTTCCTACTTCGTGGAGTGGATCCCAAACAACGTCAAGTCAAGCGTGTGTGACATCCCACCACGCGGCCTCTCCATGGCGTCCACCTTCATTGGCAACTCCACCTCCATCCAGGAGATGTTCCGGCGTGTGAGCGAGCAGTTCACCGCCATGTTCAGGAGGAAGGCTTTCTTGCATTGGTACACTGGTGAGGGGATGGACGAGATGGAGTTCACTGAGGCCGAGAGCAACATGAACGACCTTGTCTCTGAGTACCAGCAGTACCAGGACGCCACTGCCGACGAGGAGGGCGAGTACGAGGAAGAGGAAGACCTGGAGCAGGAGTAAGATCGGTGACAAATTCATCTCTCCGTTTATGTGGTATTGTGGTTTTCGTACAACTGGAGCTTGTTACTAGTAGAGACTAGAGAGTACCATGGCTACAACTCTGCTGCTTGTTTGCGTGTCTTGGCATGTATATTTGTACTGTGTTCACTCGATGCTATGTTTCTTTGCTTGAATTATTTATTCTATGTGAGGTTTCAAGCAAGTGGATTTGAAATACAGTACTAGAATGCTTTGAAGTTTGAACAATGATGTCCTGTCCCTGATTCGGTTCACCTGAATTGAAATTTCAGTGTCAGTCTACTCGCTGCAGAACTTGAAAATCTCGGATTTGTGAGAAATATACATGTTTGTGATGGAGGCAGATTGTAGTTTCTTTGATATATCTTTTACTTGTACTGCTCCTTAAAATTCAGCTTTGCTTCAGAAAACACAAGCCAAACATGATATTGCTGCTTAAAAAAACTAAAATCTGGAGTGCTCCAGAAAACTCTAGAAGCTGGATTTGAGGGAAATTACACACCACTGCCACCACTAAATGGACCTTCGTTTCTCCCCCTTAATTAAACTAGCGCACGACTTTTGTTTGCCAGGCCAGGGTGTTGTATCAATGGACATTGTACGAGTAGTTCTCTCCTTGATGAACTGAACCTTGGCACTGTTGACTGTTGTCGCCGAATTGCTTGATAAAAAAACAATTGTTCAACTGTTCTTCTTTAGATTGCACCATTAAATTAGTGGTGCTATTTCACAATTAATTTGCATCCAGTTTCTTGATATTTAATTTTGTAGAAGATATGTATTATTCAATTTAGGAAATGAGATGTATTAGTCCATATCAAAATATAACTATATCTACTTAGAAAAAAATAGGATATCACCCTACCATGGTAAACAACGGACTACACAGCTAGCAAGTTCTAGGTTGTCATAGGCGAAATATTTCCTTCTTCAAAATTCCCGCAAGGAACCATAAGTGAAATCATGCTGGAAAAACTTGGCTTGAGAGCTCAACTAATTGCGCCTTTGATAAAGTGCAAAACATAGAGATATAAAGGGCAATTTGAGAAACATTATGTCCTTTCTTTGCACACAACTCCATAGTTCTTTTTTAGATCATAACTCCATAAGTTTTTTAGATCATAACTCCATAATCCCATAACAACATAAACACAATTCCCATAGTATGCAAGTTGTGTATTAAGATACTAAGACTACCACTCAGTTTACCGCCCAGTCTTTTGACAAATTTCAACCAGGGGTTCGCTCTGACAGGCCCATCAGTTTCTCATATGTATGCTGGCATCGACTTGCTTTGTACTCCCTCCATTCCAAAATAGACGACTCAACTTTGTATTAACTTTAGTACAAAGTTAGTACAAAGTTGGGTCATCTATTTTGGAACGGAGGGAGTAGTTAACAGGGCCCAGACTTTGGTTTCTGATTCGGTTCACCTGAATTGAAATTTCAGTGTCAGTCTACTCGCTGCAGAACTTGAAAATCTCGGATTTGTGAGAAATATACATGTTTGTGATGGAGGCAGATTGTAGTTTCTTTGATATATCTTTTACTTGTACTGCTCCTTAAAATTCAGCTTTACTTCAGAAAACACAAGCCAAACATGATATTGCTGCTTAAAAAAACTAAAATCTGGAGTGCTCCAGAAAACTCTAGAAGCTGGATTTGAGGGAAATTACACACCACTGCCACCACTAAATGGACCTTCGTTTCTCCCCCTTAATTAAACTAGCGCACGTCTTTTGTTTGCCAGGCCAGGGTGTTGTATCAATGGACATTGTACGAGTAGTTCTCTCCTTGATGAACTGAACCTTGGCACTGTTGACTGTTGTCGCCGAATTGCTTGATAAAAAAACAATTGTTCAACTGTTCTTCTTTAGATTGCACCATTAAATTAGTGGTGCTATTTCACAATTAATTTGCATCCAGTTTCTTGATATTTAATTTTGTAGAAGATATGTATTATTCAATTTAGGAAATGAGATGTATTAGTCCATATCAAAATATAACTATATCTACTTAGAAAAAAATAGGATATCACCCTACCATGGTAAACAACGGACTACACAGCTAGCAAGTTCTAGGTTGTCATAGGCGAAATATTTCCTTCTTCAAAATTCCCGCAAGGAACCATAAGTGAAATCATGCTGGAAAAACTTGGCTTGAGAGCTCAACTAATTGCGCCTTTGATAAAGTGCAAAACATAGAGATATAAAGGGCAATTTGAGAAACATTATGTCCTTTCTTTGCACACAACTCCATAGTTCTTTTTTAGATCATAACTCCATAAGTTTTTTAGATCATAACTCCATAATCCCATAACAACATAAACACAATTCCCATAGTATGCAAGTTGTGTATTAAGATACTAAGACTACCACTCAGTTTACCGCCCAGTCTTTTGACAAATTTCAACCAGGGGTTCGCTCTGACAGGCCCATCAGTTTCTCATATGTATGCTGGCATCGACTTGCTTTGTACTCCCTCCATTCCAAAATAGACGACTCAACTTTGTATTAACTTTAGTACAAAGTTAGTACAAAGTTGGGTCATCTATTTTGGAACGGAGGGAGTAGTTAACAGGGCCCAGACTTTGGTTTCTGATTCGGTTCACCTGAATTGAAATTTCAGTGTCAGTCTACTCGCTGCAGAACTTGAAAATCTCGGATTTGTGAGAAATATACATGTTTGTGATGGAGGCAGATTGTAGTTTCTTTGATATATCTTTTACTTGTACTGCTCCTTAAAATTCAGCTTTACTTCAGAAAACACAAGCCAAACATGATATTGCTGCTTAAAAAAACTAAAATCTGGAGTGCTCCAGAAAACTCTAGAAGCTGGATTTGAGGGAAATTACACACCACTGCCACCACTAAATGGACCTTCGTTTCTCCCCCTTAATTAAACTAGCGCACGTCTTTTGTTTGCCAGGCCAGGGTGTTGTATCAATGGACATTGTACGAGTAGTTCTCTCCTTGATGAACTGAACCTTGGCACTGTTGACTGTTGTCGCCGAATTGCTTGATAAAAAAACAATTGTTCAACTGTTCTTCTTTAGATTGCACCATTAAATTAGTGGTGCTATTTCACAATTAATTTGCATCCAGTTTCTTGATATTTAATTTTGTAGAAGATATGTATTATTCAATTTAGGAAATGAGATGTATTAGTCCATATCAAAATATAACTATATCTACTTAGAAAAAAATAGGATATCACCCTACCATGGTAAACAACGGACTACACAGCTAGCAAGTTCTAGGTTGTCATAGGCGAAATATTTCCTTCTTCAAAATTCCCGCAAGGAACCATAAGTGAAATCATGCTGGAAAAACTTGGCTTGAGAGCTCAACTAATTGCGCCTTTGATAAAGTGCAAAACATAGAGATATAAAGGGCAATTTGAGAAACATTATGTCCTTTCTTTGCACACAACTCCATAGTTCTTTTTTAGATCATAACTCCATAAGTTTTTTAGATCATAACTCCATAATCCCATAACAACATAAACACAATTCCCATAGTATGCAAGTTGTGTATTAAGATACTAAGACTACCACTCAGTTTACCGCCCAGTCTTTTGACAAATTTCAACCAGGGGTTCGCTCTGACAGGCCCATCAGTTTCTCATATGTATGCTGGCATCGACTTGCTTTGTACTCCCTCCATTCCAAAATAGACGACTCAACTTTGTATTAACTTTAGTACAAAGTTAGTACAAAGTTGGGTCATCTATTTTGGAACGGAGGGAGTAGTTAACAGGGCCCAGACTTTGGTTTCTTGATCCCGATGGGTGCCTATCTGTATGTATTCTACTTCTTGGGGCATGAAACCTTCTCCTTGGGGCAAAGAAGTATAAGCTCAATGCAAATAAATAATGCATACCCCCAAGCACAAGCACCATGAAGAGGAATTGCCCCTTCTTCATCTTTGCACTGTAAGATTGCTCCTCCTTGCCGCAAAAGCTGAGCAGAGTAAAAGGTTCAGAAAGACAGAAAAATATTCAAGATAGCAATGCAAACCTGCACACAAGGTACACGGCCATATAAGCATATCAGGTGAAGCACAATACCTCATCAGAAGACTTGCAATTCAGCTGTTGTAGCCTGATACCTGCCACCACCTAATACTCTCGTCAGTTTTTTGTCGGGCCTAGGGATCATAACTATTGCAATTTCATTATTCGATATGCCTTTAACATTACAAAAAATCAAAACAAAAAGAACTCTGCAGGAGCACAAGCTACATGCCAATATGATTTTTGCCTTAACTTGAAAGGAATGGTAGAAGCAAACAGTTCTCCAGTCAGTTTTTATTTTCTTTGAATAAGTACTTATAAATTCTAACACTTTTTTGCTAGTAACAGAACATCATGTCTTAGAAAGAAGCTTTGTTTTCTATGCCACCCACCATGGAACATATATCAACCAGTTAATAATTAATGCACCTTTGCTTCTAAGTAAGACATAGGAATAGTGTTTGTTTTTGGTGCAAGGGCAAACGGCTAACCACATATCAAAATCAAGTAAGGCTTAAAAAATGTCAGCACAATGCCTTCTGCTTTAGCATAACCTGATGAATACGAAATAAAACAACCTTCTCTAAATGTGAAAAGCAGCAAATTGGAGCATTTCAGAAGCATATTTCTGTTTGACTCAAATGACATGTGAACAATGCCTAAATTCATAGAAGATAATTGCCAAGTTTGGATGCAAATTTAATTCATACCCAAACCTTGCAATCAGGTATAGACCATCAGAACCTCATCATTCCCATACCAAAAACACCTCACAGTTCACATGCATCAGAGCTGAAGCCAGTTTATTCAACAACAATGAAGGCACTAATCGGCGACTAATCCACTCACCCTCCTGCAGGAAGTTGAAAAGCATGTAGTTAAAACGTGTTGTTTGTTCTGCAATCAAATTTAGATGGAGTACTCTTCACTTGCATAGATACAACAACTCTGATCTCTAAAACCTAACCACAATAGCAAGGATCTGGATAAAATGGAGGCAAAACTTGAATTCAACCTAGGCAACGTGGGCGCTCTCCTGACTTCTACGTGGTGTCAAGCTATGCCGTGTACGTTGTTACATCCAAACTGTAGTTAGTTTTCAGTTCTTCTGTATCAGTCTGACAACATTAAGATAAGCCAGATGCCCAGATCATCATGACACATTGTCAGAGAGACAAATAGCATGTTCTCATGATGAATTTAGAGATGCCGTTGTGAATAATTATTAGCAGTTTCATAGTTATATAATGTGTGAAGTAGATCAGATATAGGAAACTTAATAAGAAAAAATGCTTGAAACGAAAGAGTTTATGTTATTTCTCCCTGATAACTGTGAGTTTAGTGAACCAATATATCTGGTTTGTGTTTCGCAGTCTAATTCTGTACATGCTTACATAAATTGGGTCAGCCAAAAACAATGGTGAATTGGTGAGCAACATTCTTAAACAATATGAGCCTCAACCTTGATGAGAAATCGAAACAGTGATTTTCAAAATATAACTCTACATAATGTACAATGACACTGAAGAATTACAGTTTCCATCTATCTCTCTCACAGCATGCACGTTCATTCAGCATGACATGGGTACAATATGGATAACTCAAAAAACAAACTAAGAATTTCAAAATGATGTGAAGAAAAAATTGGTCAGAACTGCAAAAGGAGATGATCTCAAAGTTATTTTACACTAACCACTCACCCTCTTAACATCAGGTAAGGTTATCAACTAACAGACTTGCCAAATTAACACTTATTTATCTTTTATAAATGAAAACAGTAGTACTTTCTCGTATCAGATGACACTTTTATCTGACTTGCCGGCTAGCTGGACAGACAAAGCATCAACAGTTAGTTTTTTGTTCTTCTGTATTAGTCTGACAACATTAAGAAACATAAAGTGCAAAAGAAATAAATTTAGTTTTTCTGTTGTGTGAGAATAAGGAAAGAACAGAGAAACAATAAAGCTATTCTTGCCTTGCTGATCTGAAAATAGCAGATAAGTTGTTGGAGCTTAGTTGATTGTCCTCATAATCCTACTGTAAATTGACTTGTGCATCAACCTAACTACTTATGCATGTCTATCTAGCTGTGTACAATTAAGCATGCGAAAAAAAACACATTTTAGGCATCAGTGCCAACTGATCCCTCAAATATGATATTAATTCTACAAATGGAAATGATAAGGTTTGTTTTTCTCAAGCTGAGGGTATAAGATGCAAGAATAAAGAGATAATGTTAGTCTTTGTTCGTCATCTGAGAAGCAGGTAAACCAGCTATACTAAATCCAACTGAAAAGGCCAACAATAATAAATAGGTAAGCTGCTCACTGCTCACGGCTTCATGCATATATTCCGCATGGCTGCCACGGTCTAATTGCACTTGAATCAAACAAAGCAACTTCACATGAGTCACCAATGACATCACTGAACACATCATACATAAGTCAAAAGGATGCAACATACATGGACAGAACAATATGCATAGAAAAATGGCAGGTGCATATCCCATACTTAACCACTACCAAAATACCAAATAACGTTGATCCGATCTAATCAAACTCTACTCCTTCCAGCAACAAGCTACATTTGAACTGAATTGCACAAGCAACTAACCTTCTAACCTTCTTGAAAACCTGGATCACCTCCCTGAACCTTGGGTGTACATTAGGGCTTCTCTCCATGGGCCTGTTCAAAATCATGTGAACACAGTTACAGCATCTACTTTAGTTCAGCTAAATATGGTACAACCAAGTATATATATCCTATATAGAATTCTGAACTTCTAACTGCCTTGTCATTCTTTTTATTCCAATGTACCGAGCTTGATCTGGTTTGAGGGCTTCTAGATCATGTTTAGAAATGTTATCTTGTAAACATTTTTAAGCAAGAACCAGGGAACTTAGTGTAGTTACAAAGACACCATGTCTGACCAAGCACCAATGCCAGCTCTAAATGCAGTCACCATTTTTCAGCAGGAACTTAGTTCATGTACAATCCGAAAACATGCACTTAAGTTCCCTTCCATCCTGCAATCCAAACAACATGCACGTAAGTTCCCTTCCATATGCAATCTAAGAACATGTACTCAAGCAGGCTAGTCTAAAAATCTGCACTTAAGCAGCTCTAATCCGTCTCTGCTCCAGCTCTTTCCTTAATCCACCACCTGCTCCAGCTCCTTCCTCAATTTGCCTCGAATCCCTTGTACCACATATCCTGAAACAAATCATCATCAACAAACTTTAGTATCTTCGATGGAGAATTATGGAGGTATACGCTACCGCGAAGTACCGACCTGAAGTTGAGTAGTGGCCTTAGAGACATAGATCTAAAACTGGTAGGCTCAATAGTTGGTAAGAAACACTCATATAATTAGAGAAAATGTATGTAAACTTTTTAAGTTAGCAAGTGCTATCAGCTAGCACCATGGCCGTCTCTGATTGTGTTTGTCGAACATGCTACAATATAGTACAAAATAAATAATTTTGATGAATACAGAGTAATAATGAGTGAGCGGAAGTGTTAAGCTTAATCAATAAAAAGCCTAAAGCTCTCCAGCCGAGCCTAGACCTGTCATGTAAATGTATCATATTCTGCCTACACATTATGCATACCAATCTCTTCGTCGTCTCGACCTACACCGCTAACTTATTAAAATCCTATCCATCAAAATTTATCTCATGACAGTATCTAGCACTTGGTCTTACCTGGCTATGTCTGCCGGTCTGGCCGTCACATGGCCCTCCTCCGGAGAAGCACGCGTCAGCGCCGTTCAGGCCGTCCATGGTGCAAGACCAGAAATAAGGAGGTGCGAGACCAGAAATTCATCCGGCAACAACTACCATTTTTCACAGTTGGAATAAGTTAACAACCGCCACATCGAACCTGTGCTAAAATACATGACCCACCTTCAGTTGCCTGGCTAACTATGGACACGTGAAATGAGTAAGAGAAGATTGATAATTGCATAACCATGAAATTACAACAAGAATAATTCAGGAGAGGGAAGCTACTGAACCCCGTTACATAGGAACAAATTCAGCTTGTCATTTGATTCTTGGCATGGAATGGGATGCCAAATTAAAAATTGATTTATACAACCAAAATTGGACACATTTATGAAAATCAAATTAACTTTCAATGTATTCATATTCTGGAAATCGTCATGTAAAACTATGACCACTCATGAGAACATATATATAGAGAGACAAATCAAACAACATGACAGGTGCTAGATTGGGTGTCATTACTAATTTACAATTATTGGTAGAGGAACAGATCATAATTTCTTTGCTAAATGGGAAAAAACAACTGTTTCATCAGTGATGTATGGCAGTGACTTACTATTACCAGTTAACTAATGTCATCATGCAGACATAGAAATACGAATTAAAAAAAACTTGTCTCATGGATGCCTCCTTATGCCTATGCTCCTCCGACAGGTGCTCGGATCCAACAGCATGTCCTCTTCCTGCAGGGAATCAGTACAGATACACATGTGTGTGAGAGAAAGTAGACCCAAAAGGAAGAACACAGAGGGGTGCTGTCCTACGTACCTCTTCCACAATCCACAGTGTGTGCGTCTTCGCTGTGCTCTCTCTCTCTCTCTCTCTCTCTCTCTCTCTCTCTCTCTCTCTCAACCGCTTATGTAGATCCAGACCGAGCATGGGGCAGATTTCGCACAGTGCGACGGAAAAGAAGAAAAACCGGGCAGCGAGGGGCGGCGTGCTCCAGTGTGGGCCGTGCGTGTGTCAGGCGCCGCTGCAAGGCAAGGCGTTGCGGGCGGGCGAGAAGGAGGCACTGAGGAGTAGGAGGACGACGGGGTGGGCGCTCTTGGGGAAGGCGGTGTCGCGCGGGGAGGAGCCGAGGAGCGACATTGTCGCGTGGGTAGGAGGGGCAGGCGACGTCGCGTCGGCGGGCGGCGGGGAGCGGCGATGCTTTCGGCTAGTTGGTGTCGCGAGGACGGCCGCGACTGCCGGGAAACGCCCCCATCCAACCCCGCGCGCCAGGCGGCCGTCGGAGCCCGCTCGCCGGCGAGCACCTCCTCAGCCGCCCCCAGGACTCTCCTTCTTTTCCCCTCTCCTCTCCCGAAGATGCGCCGCCGCCCGAGTCGGCTTGACCCGCATCCACGGCTAGCATCCCAGGCGACCTGTCGCGCGACGAACCTGCCACCGCTCGCCAGCCCAACCGTCCGCCCGCATCTCTAGCGAACGGCATATGGCGGGAGGGCGGCTAGCGAACGACGGGAGGATGGGGGAGGCCAAGCCGAGAGGAGGAGGATGCGAGCGGCGAACGGCGGGAGGCGGCGGGAGGATGGGCGGCCCGCCCGTGCTGTGGGGAACGACTGGTGTGCGGGCATGGATGAGGAGGAGCGGACGGAAGTCCTTTTTTTTTCTTTTGGCGGGGCGAGCGGGCGGAAGTCGTGCGGGCGTGGTGCGCACATTGCGCAGCGGTTTCTTTTTGCGAACGGCGGGGTGGGTTAGCGATGGATGGATTAGTTGATTACCCCGTGGCTTGCAGCGTTAAACATCAAAGGATTACGAGCCATTAGATTTTGTAGATGGATGGATCCGATTGTTTGGATCTGCCGCTCTCTTTCTTTTATAGTGGTAGTAGATAGATCGTTTTCATCAAATTCCCTATTCTTGAAGCTGGAGCTACATGGAAGCCAAACATTCTCTTAGGTAGTGCTACAACTTTTGTATGAAACTGTTCCAAAGTAGATTTGGTGGAGTGAAACTAATTTTGGTGAAGCGGAGTAGTTCAAAACAAGCCCTATAATGAAGCTGGTGATTGCGATTATAAATGGCAGCCCCTTTCTTTAACACCCCCACCCCACCCTCGTAATTTAATCCTCACCAACAAATTGCTATAATTCTCTCACCAAACACAATCCTGTCGCATGGCAGTGATTCTAGCTCTGCGGCTAGAAATTAAAGAAATTCAATGCGAAGTGATGGAGGGAGTACTAAATTGACATACAGTATAACAAGTACATTCGAGGTTGTCCTCCGACCACCCGTCATGCCGGTTTGGCCACCCTAGCCATGGGCGATGTACCGCGTGTCTATTTTAGCTACAATGCGACATCCTCGTCTCGTATATGAGGTTCAGGTTACACGTGCTCGACTTACACATTTTTTTTTACAAGTCCAACTCTAGCACAACTTTCACCATTGACACGTATCCTACCTAATGTGTCTATTTTAGCTACTGTCAATTTTCACCATTGACCTTGCATTTTACACTGGTTATTTTGTCCGTTTCGAACTGAAGAAAAGCCCTTTCAATCTTGCTGATGCTATGCAACACACTCAGTGGGATGAGCAGGGTGATGTGGTAGATTGCTTGGGAGGTGATTTAACAAAACCACCATGAGCCATGGTGGTGATGTTTTTGCATCCCAAAAAACAAGTCGTTTGGCAATCTTGTCTTCAATGAACTAGAAAAATCAGCCCTTTTAAGTTGCCAAACCGAAAGTGGGAGACCCAGATATTTGTTTTGGAATGAAGCATGGGCGGCCGGGAGGCTCCCAAGGATAGCATCCAAGTTTTTTTGCCACAATAAATAGGAACGACAAAGATCTTTTGGAAATGTGTGGATAGTCCAGTGAATTCTCCAAAGCAACGGAGAATGCACGCAAGATTGTCAATGTCCTCTTTAATGGGGCTCATGAAAACAAGTACATTGTCTGCATAAAGTGAAGTTATCATTGTAGTACCAGGTTTCTCTAATCTTGTGAAGAACGCCATGCTTATTGCTAAATTAAGTATTTGTTGAAGGGGATCAATGGCAATGACGAAAAGGAACGAGGATAGGGGGTTCCCTTGGAGCCGGCCACACCAATTGAGAAGGGCTCGTGAAGGTGAGGAGTGCAATAGGACGGTGACCCAATTCCTAAATTTTCTCTAGAACCCTCTCCGTCGGAGGAGGTCAAGAATGTACTCCCACTGGACTGAGTTGAATGCCTTATGAGTGTTGAGATTGAATAACAAGGATAACCTTTTGCTTTTGTGCAGTCTCCACGCAAGGTTACACACATACATGAAGTTGTCGTGGATACTTCTCTTGATAAAGGCACTTTGTGTTGGAAATATGCCCTAGAGGCAATAATAAATTGGTTATTATTATATTTCCTTGTTCATGATAATCGTTTATTATCCATGCTAGAATTGTATTGATAGGAAACTCAGATACATGTGTGGATACATAGACAACACCATGTCCCTAGTAAGCCTCTAGTTGACTAGCTCGTTGATCAATAGATGGTTACGGTTTCCTGACCATGGGCATTGGATGTCGTTGATAACGGGATCACATCATTAGGAGAATGATGTGATGGACAAGACCCAATCATAAGCCTAGCACAAAGATCGTGTAGTTCGTATGCTAAAGCTTTTCTAATGTCAAGTATCATTTCCTTAGACCATGAGATTGTGCAACTCCCGGATACCGTAGGAGTGCTTTGGGTGTGCCAAACGTCACAACGTAACTGGGTGGCTATAAAGGTACACTACAGGTCTCTCTGAAAGTGTCTGTTGGGTTGGCACGAATCGAGACTGGGATTTGTCACTCCGTGTAACGGAGAGGTATCTCTGGGCCCACTCGGTAGGAAATCATCATAATGTGCACAATGTGATCAAGGAGTTGATCACGGGATGATGTGTTACGGAACGAGTAAAGAGACTTGCCGGTAACGAGATTGAAAAAGGTATCGGGATACCGACGATCGAATCTCGGGCAAGTATCGTACCGATAGACAAAGGGAATTGTATACGGGATTGATTGAATCCTTGACATCGTGGTTCATCCGATGAGATCATCGTGGAACATGTGGGAGCCAACATGGGTATCCAGATCCCGCTGTTGGTTATTGGCCGGAGAGTTATCTCGGCCATGTCTGCATGACTCCCGAACCCGTAGGGTCTACACACTTAAGGTTCGATGACGCCAGGGTTATAGGGAATAGATATACGTGGTTACCGAATGTTGTTCGGAGTCCCGGATGATATCCCGGACGTCACGAGGAGTTCTGGAATGGTCCGGAGGTAAAGATTTATATATGGGAAGTCCTGTTTTGGTCGCCGGAAAAGTTTTGGGTTTATCGGTAATGTACCGGGACCACCGGAAGGGTCCCAGTGGTCCACCAAGTGGGGCCACCATCCCCGGAGGGCTGCATGGGCCAAGTGTGGGAGGGGACCAGCCCCTGGTGGGCTGGTGCGCCCCCCCCCCCCACCAAGGCCCAAGGCGCAAGGGAGAGTGGAAGGGGGCAAACCCTAGGCTCAGATGGGCCTAAGGCCCACCTAGTGGTGCGCCCCCCCTAGATGGGATCTAGGCTGGCCGCCACCCCTAGGGGTGGAAACCTAGGTGGGGGCGCAGCCCCTCCCCTCCCCCTATATATACTTGAGGTTTTGGGCTGCCATAGACACGATTCAATCTCCTTCTTGGCGCAGCCCTACCCCTCTCCCTCCTCGTCTCTTGCGGTGCTTGGCGAAGCCCTGCTGAAGTACCACGCTCCTCCACCACCACCATGCCGTCGTGCTGCTGCTGGATGGAGTCTTCCCCAACCTCTCCTTCTCCCCTTGCTGGATCAAGGCGTAGGAGACGTCACCGGGCTGTACGTGTGTTGAACACGGAGGTGCCGTCCGTTCGGCACTAGGATCATCGGTGATTTGGATCACGACGAGTACGACTCCATCAACCCCGTTCTCTTGAACGCTTCCGTGTAGCGATCTACAAGGGTATGTAGATGCACTCTCCTTCCCCTCATTGCTGGTTTCTCTATAGATAGATCTTGGTGACACGTAGGAAAATTTTGAATTTCTGCTACGTTCCCCATCAGTGGCATCATGAGCTAGGTTTATGCGTAGTTTCTATGCACGAGTAGAACACAAAGTAGTTGTGGGCGTTAGTTTTGTTCAATATGCTTACCGTTACTAGTCCAATCTTGATTCGGCGGCATTGTGGGATGAAGCAGCCCGGACCAACCTTACACGTACGCTTACGTGAGACCGGTTCCACCGACTGACATGCACTAGTTGCATAAGGTGGCTGGCGGGTGTCTGTCTCTCCCACTTTAGTCGGATCGGATTCGATGAAAAGGGTCCTTATGAAGGGTAAATAGCAATTGGCATATCACATTGTGGTTTTTGCGTAGATAAGAAACGTTCTTGCTAGAAACCCATAGCAGCCACGTAAAACATGCAAACAACAATTAAAGGACGTCTAACTTGTTTTTGCAGGGTATGCTATGTGATGTGATATGGCCAAGAAGAATGTGATGAATGATATGTGATGTATGAGATTGATCATGTTCTTGTAATAGGAATCACGACTTGCATGTCGATGAATATGACAACCGGCAGGAGCCATAGGAGTTGTCTTTATTTATTGTATGACCTGCGTGTCATTGAACAACGCCATGTAATTACTTTACTTTATTGCTAACCGGTAGCCATAGTAGTAGAAGTAATAAGTTGGCGAGACAACTTCATGGAGACACGATGATGGAGATCATGATGTCATGCCGGTAACGATGTTGATCATGGAGCCCCGAAGATGGAGATCAAAAGGAGCAAAATGATATTGGCCATATCATGTCATTTTTTGATTGCATATGATGTTTATCATGTTTATACATCTTATTTGCTTAGAACGACGGTAGCTTAAATAAGATGATCCCTCACTAAAATTTCAAGAGAAGTGTTCTCCCTAACTGTGCACCGTTGCGAAAGTTCGTCGTTTCGAAGCACCACGTGATGATCGGGTGTGATAGATTCTTACGTTTGAATACAACGGGTGTTGACGAGCCTAGCATGTACAGACATGGCCTCGGAACACATGCGAAACACTTAGGTTAACTTGACGAGCTTAGCATGTACAGACATGGCCTCAGAACACGGAGGACCGAAAGATCGAACATGAGCCGTATAGAAGATGCGATCAACATGAGATGTTCACCGATGATGACTAGTCCGTCTCACGTGATGATCGGACACGGCCTAGTTGATTCGGATCATGTATCACTTAGATGACTAGAGGGATGTCTATCTGAGTGGGAGTTCATAAGATGAACTTAATTATCCTGAACATAGTCAAAAGGTCTTCGCAAATTATGTCGTAGCTCGCGCTTCAGTTCTACTGTTTAGATATGTTCCTAGAGAAAAATTAGTTGAAAGTTGATAGTAACATTTATGCAGATAATAGAAGGCTTATGTCCTTAATGCACCGCTCAGTATGCTGAACCTCGAACGTCGTCTGTGGATGTTGCAAACATCTGACATACACGTTTTGATGACTACATGATAGTTCAGTGCGTAATGCTAAATGGTTTAGAATTGAGGCACCAAAGACGTTTTTGAAACATCGCAGAACATATGAGATGTTCCAAGGACTGAAATTGGGATTTCAGGCTTGTGCCCACGTCAAGAGGTATAAGACCTCCAACGATTTTCTTAGCCTGCATAATAAGGGAGAAAAGCTCAATCTTGAGCTTGTGCTCAGATTGTCTGAGTACAACAATCGCTTGAATCGAGTGGGAGTTGATCTTCCAGATGAAATAGTGATGGTTCTCCAAAGTCACTGCCACCAAGCTACTAGAGCTTCGTGATGAACTATAACATATCAGGGATAGATATGATCCTTGAGCTATTCGCGACACCGTGAAAGTAGAAATCAAAAGGGAGCATCAATCGTTGATGGTTAGTAAAACCACTAGTTTCAAGAAGGGCAAGGGCAAGAAAGGGATACTTCATGGAACAACAAATCAGTTGCTGTTCTAGTGAAGAAACCCAAAGTTGAACCCAAGCCCGAGACTAAGTGCTTCTGTAATAAGGGGAACAGACACTGAAGCAGAACCACCCTAGATACTTGGTAGATGAGAAGGCTGGCAAGGTCGACAGAAGTATATTGGATATGCATTATAATGTGTACTTTACTAGTACTCCTAGTAGCACCAGGGTATTAGATACCGGTTCGGTTGCTAAGTGTTAGTAACTCGAAACAAAAGGCTACGGAATAAACGAAGACTAGTTAAAAGGTGAGATGACGATATGTGTTGGAAGTATTTCCAAGGTTAATCAAATATCGTACGCTCCCTCTGCCATCGAGATTGGTATTAAAACCTAAATAATTGTTATTTGGTGTTTGCGTTGAGCATAGACATGATTGGATTATGTCTATCGCGATACGGTTATTCATTTAAGGAGAATAATGGTTACTCTGTTTATTTGAATAATACCATCCCAATCGTAGTAATACACATTTTCATGCCAAAGGTATAAGATAGTAATGATAGTACCACACAAATGTGGCACTGCAATTTGAGTCATATTGGTATAAAACGCATGAAGAAGCTCCATGTTGATGGATCTTTGGACTCACTCATTTTTGAAAGGATTGAGACATGCAAACCATGTTTATTGGTAGATATGCATGAAGAAACTCTATACAGATGGATCGTTTGGAGTCACTTGATTTTGAATCACTTGAGACATGCAAATCATACCACATGGGCAAGATGACTGAAAGCCTCGTTTTCAGTAAAATGGAACAAGAAAGCAACTTGTTGGAAGTAATACATCTTGATGTGTGCAGTCCAATGAGTGCTGAGGCGTGTAGTGGATATCATTATGTTCTTACTTCATAGATGATTTGAGTAGATGTTGAGTATATTTACTTGATAAATCACGAGTCTGAATTATTGAAAGGTTCAAGTAATTTCAGGGTGAAGGTGAGAGATCGTCGTGACAAGAGGATAAAATGTCTATGATATGATCGTAGAGATGAATATCTGAATTACGAGTTTGGCACAGAATTAAGACATTGTGGAAATTGTTTCACAACCGATACAGCCTGGAACACCATAGTGTGATGGTGTGTCCGAACATCATAACTGCACCCTATTGGATATGATGCATACCATGATGTCCCTTATCGAATTACCACGATAGTTTATGGGTTAGGCATTAGAGACAACCACATTCACTTTAAATAGGGCACCACGTAATTCCGATGAGATGACACCGTATGAACTATGGTTTAGAGAAACCTAAGCTGTCATTTCTTAAAAGTTTGGGGCTGCAACGCTTATGTGAAAAAGTTTTAGGCTGATAAGCTAGAACCCAAAGCGGATAAATGCATCTTCATAGGACACCCAAAACAGTTGGGTATACCTCCTGTCTCAGATCCGAAAGCAATAAGGGATTGTTTCTAGAATAGGGTCCTTTCTCAAGGAAAAGTTTCTCTCGAAAGAATTGAGTGGGAGGATGGTGGAGACTTGATGAGGTTATTGAACCGTCTCTTCAACTAGTGTGTGGCAGGGCACAGGGAGTTGTTTCTATGGCACCTACACCAATTGAAGTGGAAGCTTATGATAGTGATCATGAAACTTCAGATCAAGTCACTACCAAACCTCGTGGGATGACAAGGATGCGTACTAATTCAGAGTGGTACGTAATCCTGTCTTGGAAGTCATGTTGCTAGACAACAATGAACCTACGAGCTATGGAGAAGCAATGGTGGGCCTGGATTCCAAAATGGCTCAAGGCCATATAATCCGAGAGAGGATCCATATATGAAAACAAAGTGTAGACTTTGGAAGAACTACTTGATGGTCGTAAGGCTGTTAGGTACATATGGATTTTAAAAGGAAGACGGACAATGATGGTAAGTATCACCATTAAGAAAGCTCGACTTGTTGTTAAGATGTTTTCCGACAAGTTCAAGGAGTTGACTACGATGAGACTTTCTCACTCATAGCGATGCTAAGAGTCTGTTGGAATTATATTAGCGATTACTGCATTCTTGCAGACAGGATGCCAAAACATTGTTTCCTCGACGATTTTCTTGAGGAAAGGTTGTATGTGATACAACCGGAAGGTTTTGTCAATCCTGAAAGATGCTAACAAGTATGCAAAGCTCCAGCAATCCTTCTAAGGACTGGAGTAAGCATCTCGGAGTTGGAATGTATGCTTTGGTGAGATGATCAAAGTTTTTGGGTGTATACAAAGTTTATGAGAAACTTGTATTTCCAAAGAAGTGAGTGGGAGCACTATAGAATTTCTGATGAGTATATGTTGTTGACATATTGTTGATCAGAAATGACGTAGAATTTCTGGAAAGCATATAGGGTTATTTGGAAAGTGTTTTTCAATGGAAAGCCTGGATTAAGCTACTTGAACATTGAGCATCAAGATCTATATGGATAGATCAAAACGCTTAATGGTACTTTCAAATGAGCACATACCTTGACATGATCTTGAAGGTGTTCAAGATGGATCAGTCAAAGAAGGAGTTCTTGCCTGAGTTGTAAGGTATGAAGTTAAGACTTAAAGCTCGACCACGGCAGAAGAAATAGGAAGGACGAAGGTCGTCCCCTATGCTTTTGTCATAGGCTCCATACGGTATGCCATGCTGAGTACCACACCTGATGTGTGCCTTGCCACATATTTGGCAAGAGGGTACAAAGGTGATCTAGGAGTAGATCACCAGATAGCGGTCTAAATTATCCTTAAAGGAATAAGGATATGTTTCTCAGTTATGGAGGTGATAAAGAGTTCGACGTAAAGAGTTACGTCGATGCAAGCTTAACACCTATCCGGATAGCTCTGAGTAGAGATACCGGATACGTATAATGGATCAACAATTTAGAAAAGCTCCAAGTAGAACAGTTATTTGAAATGGCTCCAAATGTAGCATAGTAGTTGCATCTACAAGATGACATAGAAATTTGCGAAGTACATACAGATCTGAATGCTGCAGACCCGTTGACTAAAACCTCTCTCACAAGCATAACATGATCAAACCCAGAACTCTTTGGGTGTTAGTCACATGGGGATGTGACCTTGAGTGTTAATCACATATCGATGTGAACTGGATTATTGACTCTAGTGCAAGTGGGAGACTGTTGGAAATATGCCCTAGAGGCAATAATAAATTGGTTATTATTATATTTCCTTGTTCATGATAATCGTTTATTATCCATGCTAGAATTGTATTGATAGGAAACTCAGATACATGTGTGGATACGTAGACAACACCATGTCCCTAGTAAGCCTCTAGTTGACTAGCTCATTGATCAATAGATGGTTACGGTTTCCTGACCATGGGCATTGGATGTCGTTGATAACGGGATCACATCATTAGGAGAATGATGTGATGGACAAGACCCAATCCTAAGCCTAGCACAAAGATCGTGTAGTTCGTATGCTAAAGCTTTTTCTAATGTCAAGTATCATTTCCTTAGACCATGAGATTGTGCAACTCCCGGATACCGTAGGAGTGCTTTGGGTGTGCCAAACGTCACAACGTAACTGGGTGGATATAAAGGTACACTACAGGTATCTCCGAAAGTGTCTGTTGGGTTGGCACGAATCAAGACTGGGATTTGTCACTCCGTGTAACGGAGAGGTATCTCTGGGCCCACTCGGTAGGAAATCATCATAATGTGCACAATGTGATCAAGGAGTTGATCACGGGATGATGTGTTACAGAACGAGTAAAGAGACTTGCCGATAACGAGATTGAACAAGGTATCGGGATACCGACGATCGAATCTCGGGCAAGTATCATACCGATAGACAAAGGGAATTGTATACGGGATTGATTGAATCCTTGACATCGTGGTTCATCTGATGAGATCATTGTGGAACATGTGGGAGCCAACATGGGTATCCAGATCCCGCTGTTGGTTATTGGCCGGAGAGTTATCTCGGCCATGTCTGCATGACTCCCGAACCCGTAGGGTCTACACACTTAAGGTTCGATGACGCTAGGGTTATAGGGAATAGATATACGTGGTTACCGAATGTTGTTCGGAGTCCCGGATGAGATCCCGAACGTCACGAGGAGTTCCGGAATGGTCCGGAGGTAAATATTTATATATGGGAAGTCCTGTTTTGGTCGCCGGAAAAGTTTCGGGTTTATCGATAATGTACCGGGACCACCGGGAGGGTCCCGGTGGTCCACCAAGTGGGGCCACCAGCCCCGGAGGGCTGCATGGGTCAAGTGTGGGAGGGGACCAGCCCCTAGTGGGCTGGTGCGCCCCCCTCCAAGGCCCAAGGCGCAAGGGAGAGTGGAAGGGGGCAAACCCTAGGCTCAGATGGGCCTAAGGCCCACCTAGTGGTGCGCCCCCCTCTCTCCCCCCTTGGCCGCCCCCTAGATGGGATCTAGGCTGGCTGCCACCCCTAGGGGTGGAAACCTAGGTGGGGGCGCAGCCCCTCCCCTCCCCCTATATATACTTGAGGTTTTGGGCTGCCATAGACACGATTCAATCTCCTTCTTGGCGCAGCCCTACCCCTCTTCCTCCTCGTCTCTTGCGGTGCTTGGCGAAGCCCTACTGAAGTACCACGCTCCTCCACCACCACCACGCCGTCGTGCTGCTGCTGGATGGAGTCTTCCCCAACCTCTCCTTCTCCCCTTGCTGGATCAAGGCGTAGGAGACGTCACTGGGCTGTATGTGTGTTGAACACGGAGGTGCCATCCGTTCGGCACTAGGATCATCGGTGATTTGGATCACGACGAGTACGACTCCATCAACCCCGTTCTCTTGAACGCTTCCGTGTAGCGATCTACAAGGGTATGTAGATGCACTCTCCTTCCCCTCATTGTTGGTTTCTCTATAGATAGATCTTGGTGACACGTAGGAAAATTTTGAATTTCTGCTACGTTCCCCATCACTTTGGGCCCGTGATCTTAAAGTGTTCATATGTGGACCAAGCCGCATGGTACATATAATGGCGGGAGATATCTATTACTTACTGAAGTAATATTGTGCTAAAATGTTATGCATATTTATAAAGGATATACGATTAACACATTGTCAATCCATTACACTGTTTGCTTCATCGAATGTTCAGTTGTACTTGTTTATCGCTCCTCAAAATATCTAGGATGATAGAGGCGAGGGTGTCCCGATGTTTCGATGAGATGGAGGCTATCGTTTTCTGTGGGAGTCGACCTTGACGATCCGACTACGAACGTGCGAGACGTCGCGCCTTAGCAATCGCTAAACCAACTTCCGAGGGGTTATTGACCACGCCGGAGCACGATCAACCTGACCACGAGGGCCTGTTTCCTGCGAGCAAACGAAGAACAAGCAAGAAACAGAGATTGCAATCTGGATATTTCGAATATAAGATGAAAGCTTTATTGATCAAGGTGGGGTTCTGTGACGTCTTGGTCTGGTCGTTGGACACAAACGAAGTACGCGAAGTTGCAGCTATGGCGAACTTTTAATCTAAACAAAACCCAAAGTCTAAACGACGCCCTAAGGGCTGTATATATGGAGGAAGAGAGGGGAATTTCGTGGCCCTTGAGGGTGGGGTCCGAAACCAACCCTAACTCTTGTTTCCCTACACATACGGACTCTAAAAATAGCCTATACTTAAGTATTTCGAAATTACATGGGCCTGGCCCATTAATAAGGTGACGCAGCACCTAGAATAGCCTATGGAAGAATATTATGAAGTGGCATCTTGTATATTTCGTCCAAGGCTTCATGCACTCCTTATGGCGGCTTCAAAGTCCTGAAATCATCACTTGTAACTCCGTTCTTGATCCCCTTGCGCATGCCATCAACTCCATGCGTGTTCTTACTCCAATGTTCATCCTTCTCCAAGCTAGGCCCTTCATTTGTAAGCAAAACAAATGTATCCAATTTAGGCAGCATCATAATCTCATGAACATTAGAATCATTACCAAGAAACGAAAGTACCTGGTAATTTAATTGGCGTGCGCGAGCTCTAGTAATTGGTCCAGTATGTATAGTAGCAGGGGCTGTGGGTGTAATAATGGTATTGATGTCCTCATCATCCTCCCCTTCTTAAAATGAAGTCTTCCTCGACGGAAGCTCATCTTCCTCACCCAAATAAGGCTTCAAATCTGCAATGTTAAAAGTGGGACTAACCCCAAAATCTACAGGTAGCTCAAGTTTATATGCATTATCATTTATTTTCTCTAACACCTTAAAAGGACCATCAGCACGTGGCATTAGCTTTGATTTGCGCAAATTAGGAAATATATCCTTACGCAAATGTAACCAAACAAGATCTCCAGGTGCAAACACAACATGTTTTCTACCCTTATCTCCAGCAAGTTTATATTTAGCATTCATACGCTCAATGTTTTCCTTAGTTAACTCATGCATTTTTAAAATCAATTCAGCATGTTCTTTAGCATCAAAATTAACCTTCTCCGAAGATGGAAGAGGCAACAAATCATTAGGTGCACGAGGTAGGAAACCATACACAATTTCAAAAGGGCACATCTTAGTAGTAGAATGCAATGAACGATTATAAGCAAATTCAATATGAGGCAAGCATTCTTCCCACATAAGCTCAACATCCCGTCTCATCTTTGGCCAAAAGAAATGTGTAGCAAGTATATCCTCCGTCTTCTTGACGCCAAAGTGTCCCATTAATCCTCCTCCATGCGCCTCCTGCAACAACAAAAGACGAACGGAGCTAGCTGGAATGCATAGCTTGTTAGCACGAAACACAAATCCATCGTTAAGAACGAACTTGTTCCAAGTTCTCCCTTCCTCACAATTCTGCAATACATCTTTAAATTCAGCATCATGAACATATTGATCTTTGATGGTCTCCAAACCAAATATTTTAAAGTCAAGTTGTGAAAGCATAGTATAACGACGAGACAAGGCATCAGCAATAACATTTTCTTTACCCTTCTTGTGTTTAATGACATAAGGGAAAGTCTCAATGAATTCAACCCATTTAGCATGTCTACGGTTCAGTTTTGCTTGACTTTTAATGTGTTTCAAAGATTCATGATCAGAATGTATAACAAATTCCTTGGGCCATAAATAATGTTGCCATGTTTCTAAGGTCCGAACAAGAGCATATAATTCTTTATCATAAGTAGAATAGTTCAGACTAGGCCCACTCAATTTTTCAGAAAAGTATGCAACAGGTTTTCCATCTTGTAATAACACACCTCCTAATCCAATTCCACTAGCATCACATTCAAGCTCAAAAGTCTTATTGAAATTAGGAAGTTGGAGTAAAGGAGCATGTGTCAACTTATCTTTCAATACCGTGAAGGCTTCTTCCTGTGCGGTACCCCAAACAAAAGGTACATCCTTCTTTGTAAGCTCGTTGAGAGGTGCAGCAATGGTGCTGAAATCTCTCACAAAATGCCTATAGAAACCAGCGAGGCCAAGGAAACTCCTCACTTGTGTGACCGTTTTGGGCTGCGGCCAACTCTCAATAGCTTCAATCTTGGCTTTATCAACTTCAATTCCCTGTGGAGTAACAACATAGCCAAGAAAAGATACTCGGTCGGTGCAAAAGGTACACTTTCCAAGGTTACCAAACAAACGTGCATCACGTAGAGCAATAAAAACAGCACGTAAATGCTCCAAATGTTCCTCCAAAGATTTGCTATAAATCAATATGTCATCAAAGTAAACTACCACAAATCGTCCAATGAAGGCACGTAAAACTTCGTTCATTAACCTCATGAAAGTACTAGGTGCATTAGTTAACCCAAAAGGCATGACTAACCACTCATATAATCCAAACTTAGTTTTAAATGCTGTTTTCCATTCATCTCCCAATTTCATACGAATTTGATGGTAACCACTACGCAAATCAACTTTGGAGAATATTGTAGAGCCACTCAATTCATCAAGCATATCATCTAGCCTAGGAATAGGATGACGATAACGAATAGTAATATTATTAATGCCTCTACAATCAACGCACATACGCGACGTACCATCCTTTTTCGGCACTAAAATGATAGGAACAGCACAAGGACTAAGGGATTCGCGTATATAACCTTTGTCGAGCAGTTCTTGTACTTGACGCATAATCTCCTTCGTCTCCTATGGATTGGTACGGTATGGTGCATGGTTGGGTAATGATGCACTGGGAATTAAGTCAATTTGATGCTCAATCCCGCGAATAGGTGGTAATCCCGGTGGCACATCTTGTGGAAAGACGTCGGCGAACTCCTGCAAAATGTTAGTGACAGCAGGAGGCAAAGAGGAAGGCACGTCCTCGAATGAAAATAATGCCTCTTTGCACACAAAAGCATAGCAAACAGATTTGCTAAAATCTAGATCATCAATATCAGATTTGGTGGCAAGTAAACATGCACTTTTCAATTTAATTTCAGAAGCAACACTAGATTGTTTATTATTATTAGGCTGCATTTGTTGCTCAAATTCTTTTGCCACAATCTGATTTTCACTCTTAGTTTTCTCCTGTTTTGCTTTATTAGCTCTATTAATATCATCTTTCAAAATGGAATCAGGAGTCATAGGAAGCAAAGTAATATTTTTATCCTTATGAACAAGAGTATACTGATTGTTTCTACCGTGGTGAATAGAATTTTTATCAAATTGCCATGGTCTACCAAGTAATAAGGAACATGCTTGCATAGGTACCACATCACAATTAACATAATCAGCATATGTAGAGATACTAAAATGCACACGAACAGTACGTGTTACCTTAACCTTGCCGCTGTTGTTGAACCATTGGATGTAGTAAGGATGTGGATGTGGTCTTGTGGTGAGAGATAGCTTCTCCACCATCTCGATGCTAGCCAAGTTGTTGCAACTCCCTCCATCTATGATCACGCGAACAGAACGTTCCTTCACAACTCCCTTTGTATGGAACAAATTATGTCTCTGATTTTGCTCAGCTTGTGTAACCTGCACACTCAAAACACGTTGAGCAACTAAACATTCATACCTGTCAGCATCTTCAGGAGCCATGTATTGCGTCTCATGATCAGAATCGTCTCCACCGTGTTCGTCACGTGTAATAAGAGCCAAAGTCTCCTCATCATAGTCACTAGCGGACTCATACCCACCATCCTCAGTAACAATCATCACACGCTTAGATGGGCATTCTCTCGCATAATGACCTCCACCCTTGCAACGTCGACAAATAATATCATGTGTTTGCCCTGTTGATGCCATGGATGAAGAAGAGCTCTTTGCAGGCCCAGAAGGTGTGCTCTTGGCAGATAGTGGTGATTGTGCCTGCTTGATTGTATCACGGTTGGAGGTGGCAGCCGACGGAGGCGCCGGTGTAGCGGAACGTGTGGAAGTAGATGATGCACGTGGTGTCCATGAAGAAGGTCGACCTGCAGAAAAGTTAGTCCGCGCCAATGCCTGTCGATCCTGCACTTCACGTTCAGCTTTACAAGCAAGATGGAATAAACGAGTGATATTAGTATACTCCTTATACTCTAGAATCGTCTGAATCTCTCTATTTAATCCACCCATAAAACGTGCAAGCATAGCTTCATTCTCCTCAACAATACCACATCTAATCATGCCAGTTTGTAATTCCTGATAATATTCTTCTACAGAATTTTTTCCCTGTCTTAAGCGCTGCAATTTTTGAAGTAATTCACGTTGATAATATGGTGGAACCCAACGAGTACGCATAGCAGTTTTCAAAGCAGCCCAAGTAGCAGGAATGTGATATAATCTACAATGCTCAGACCACCAAACACATGCAAAACTAGTGAATGCACAAACAGCAGCAGGAACACGTCTCTCCTCGGGATATTGTAAACATGTAAATCGTTGTTCAGTTTCTAACTCCCAAGTAAGATATATATCAGGAACATATCTACCCTCAAATGGTGGAATATTCAATTTTAGTTTAGGGAGATGGTCATGATCTCGTACCTGAGGGTGAGCCCTACCATTGCCATTATTTGCATGTGGACGACCTGATGGTTGCTGTGCTGGTGGTGGCACGTAGTTCTGATTTTGATCAACCTCATCCTCGTAATCGCCAGCAAAATCATCCTCCTCCGCATCAGCAGCAGGAGCCACAGAAGTAGCAACAGCAGCACCAACAGTTTGGCCAGGTGCAAGAGGGAGACGGCTCGCTCGGCGGAGGGCTGTTTCACGATGTGTAGGTAGTCGTCGTTGTTGTTGTTGTAGAGGTGCGTTAGGTGCAGCCGGTGGTGGTGGTGGAAGACGCGCGAGCACCTGTTATTGAGATTTGTTTCGAATGTCTTCTCCATGTCATCTATCTTCTCCATGGCCTCTTCAAATCTGTTTAGCACATCCTGCACCTGTCCATTCATCATTTGCTGAAAATTTATCATGCAACTCCTGATTCGTCATGTTCTCCCAGTCAGTCTCGTCGGCTTGTGATCCTGCCATGGTTAGAAACAATAGAAAACACACAAGAATATGATCCTACAGAATACTAACAAGAGGTGGTGGTGGCGGGTGTCACAAATCCGTCAAGCCAATCTCAAATTCTTACCAGTTCTTACCCAGCAGCAGGCGGTGATCGGCAACCGTTGTAGTCAAAACTCTCAAAAGCTTGGATAGAGCGATTGCCAGGGAGAGTTAAACGCACGACGTAGATGTATGTGGAGCTGGGAAGGCTTATAGTATGGTAGCAAAAAGGGTCAGCAATAATCAATTCAGAGATGCAAAGTTGAATAAACGCTCAACGACGGTACTGTGCTGGTCCTAGGCTAGACCGTGCTAGAGACGCGAGCCTGGAACACTAACAAAATCACGGCGCTGCACGTAAATAAGGGAAAAGCACACTCTGGAACTTTTTTTTTCGCTTTTTTTTGCGCTCCTCTTTTTTCTTTTTTTTGCGCTCCTCTTTTTTTTTGCGAAAAATTACTATAATGGCGAGTGTCTCAAAACTCTTCCTTCGTCAAACTGATAGGATGGGCACGAAATTTTTTTTCACTTTTTTTTTTCGGAAATCAGGGCAGCGACGACGAAAAAGTGCGACAAAAAATCACTATGATGGCACGTGGCTCAAAAGACTCAGAAAAACCTAAAAATAGGATAGGGAAAAAATATTTTTGCCCGTGAAAATTTTGGCCTAAAAACTGCCCGGAGGTCTCCAGACTCTTTTTTTTTTCGAGACCTACGCAGGCAAGGAAACACGAATCGGAATTTAGATTGATCTCAAGAACAAACCTAATATGAGAAGAATTCGGATTGGTGGTGGATATATGGTTGTGGTATATGGCAGCGGTGGTGGTATATGGTAGCGGTGGTGGTATATGGATACAGATTGGTGGTGGTATATGGATACGGATTGGTGGTGGTATATGGATATGGATTCAGAGCGGTGGCGGATAAGCAAAAGTGGTAGATGGGCGATGATGATGGTGCGGCGGCGGCGTGACAACTTATGACCAGAACTCGAAACTCTAAAAGACTAGACTCTAAGACCAGCAACTTGACACGACGATGCAACCGCAAATTCAACAAAGCAAAAACCCTAAAAAGATTATGCAAAGGCTCAGATTGGTTCGGATATGATGAACTAACCCTAATTTTTTTTGTGGCTTTTTCGTGGACTGTAGGTATGAAGAACAGACTCGATCTAATCTACGAAAAACTGTAAAAATCTCACCGAGCAACCTGGAAATCTGATACCACTTGATAGAGGCGAGGGTGTCCCGATGTTTCGATGAGATGGAGGCTATCGTTTTCTGTGGGAGTCGACCTTGACAATCCGACTACGAACGTGCGAGACGTCGCGCCTTAGCAATCGCTAAACCAACTTCCGAGGGGTTATTGACCACGCCGGAGCACGATCAACCTGACCACGAGGGCCTGTTTCCTGCGAGCAAACGAAGAACAAGCAAGAAACTGAGATTGCAATCTGGATATTGCGAATATAAGATGAAAGCTTTATTGATCAAGGTGGGGTTCTGTGACGTCTTGGTCTGGTCGTTGGACACAAACGAAGTACGTGAAGTTGCAGCTATGGCGAACTTTTAATCTAAACAAAACCCAAAGTCTAAACGACGCCCGAAGGGCTGTATATATGGAGGAAGAGAGGGGAATTTCGTGGCCCTTGAGGGTGGGGTCCGAAACCAACCCTAACTCTTGTTTCCCTACACATACGGACTCTAAAAATAGCCTATACTTAAGTATTTCGAAATTACATGGGCCTGGCCCATTAATAAGGTGACGCAGCACCTAGAATAGCCTATGGACGAATATTATGAAGTGGCATCTTGTATATTTCGTCCAAGGCTTCATGCACTCCTTATGGCGGCTTCAAAGTCCTGAAATCATCACTTGTAACTCCGTTCTTGATCCCCTTGCGCATGCCATCAACTCCATGCGTGTTCTTACTCCAATGTTCATCCTTCTCCAAGCTAGGCCCTTCATTTGTAAGCAAAACAAATGTATCCAATTTAGGCAGCATCATAATCTCATGAACATTAGAATCATTACCAAGAAACGAAAGTACCTGGTAATTTAATTGGCGTGCGCGAGCTCTAGTAATTGGTCCAGTATATGTAACAGTAGGGGCTGTGGGTGTAACAATGGTATTGATGTCCTCATCATAGGATGAAATTGATAACATGCGTGCGACAATGGAAGATTAATTGAGAAAAAGATAAGGGCTTGTTTGGTTAGTGGCTTGTAGCCTTTGTGGGCCTTGCCTCTCGAAACGGTGACTAGATGGAATAAGACGATAGGAACTTTTGCTTAACCAAGCTGGTGTATGTGTGTTTGGTTTCTGTCCATAACATGTTGATGTCTATCAGGTGCTCAAAATGATTTTCAAACATCAACAAAATAGCAAAGTATTGTTCCCAACTCTTGGGAGGTGTTTGGTTGCTCACATGCTTCCATGCAGGCTTTGGTGGTCCAATAGTCAACTGTTTGCTTACTTGCGTGCTTGATTGGGCCTACATGACACGGACCTCAGAGTACCCCTCAGCAAGGCTCTAGAGGAACGCCCGAATCAGCCGTTTCCTCATATACAAGCACGTTGTGGTGAAAATTGCACTAAGAAGAAAGGATGAAGGATGGGGTTTACAAGCAAGCAAACATGGTGCATAACATGACCCAAAGCCCGCATTACCTCAAACAAGCTACACTGGGCCAAGCTCTGGGGAAACGTAAAAAGGGTGCAGGGAACCAAACATGCCTTGATTACTTCTAGACTGCTGATACAACACGCCTGAGTGTAAGGAATGGGATGCCAGGGTAATCATTCACACTGCTTAGATTAAGTACTTTTCTTATACTACTAATGGACCGGACTAATCACACTAATGGGTATTACTTGGCCATGCATGCCTTTTTTATCTTCCAGAACAAAACAAAACAACTATGCAGATTCCAGAGATAGCATGCAATGTGGTGGGCACCAACTAAACGCACTCTGTTGGAAAAGATGTGATCCGAGGTATTGTACTTTTGTCCCGGGGAGACTCATAAGTGACAATACTATGACATACAAGTACATTCATTACTTAAAGAAAAAGAAGTGTAAAATCCGGTTAATGGCACTCAAATTGGACATGGCCAAGGCATATGATCGGGTAAGAGTGGGAATACCTTCGGACCATCATGTCAAAGCTTGGTTTTGTGGCGGCTTGGATTGATAGAGTGATGAAGTGTGTTGAAACAACCACTTTCTCTGTCAAGTGAATCGAAAATTCTTCAAAAATTTCACACCATCTAAGGATATCAGCCCGGGGGGGGGGGTCCGATATCTCCGCATCATCTTTTTCGCGTTGACGATCTAAGCTGCATGTTGGAATTCAGTGGACACGCACATCTGTCTTGAGGTGTCTGGGTTGTATCCATGCACCTTGGACACCACATCTTCTATTTGCCGATAATTGTATTGTGTTTTCCCAAGCTTCGATAGACGGTGCCCAAAGACTCCAATCAATTCTGTAAACATATCATATTGGCTCAGGTCAGTTGCTTAACAAAACCAAGTGTGCTATATATTTTAGTGCTAATTGCATAGAAGACATGAAGGTTGCGGTGCATGCGAGTACAAAAATTATGTCAGAATCCTTAATGGAAAAAATAACTAGGCTTGCCCACAGCCTTAGAAGATCAACTGAAAAACAGTTTGAGCATATCTACCCCATGATCAAAAAGCTGGTTAATGGATGGTCGCCAAGGTTGCTTACCAAAGCGAGGTGTGAAGTATTGGTTAAATCTGTGTGTCAAGCCATTCCAACGTATTCAATGAAGTATTTTAAGTTGTCGAAGAATACATGCAGGAAAATTATTGACATTACTGCAAGGTTTTTAGGAGGAAGAAGATATGATCACGACGCGCCACCGATAAATGCAGGGGGAAGAAGACTTTGACACCCCTAAAGATTTTTCTGTATGAGTGTGCTTGTAAGGACATGTGATGCTTAATATATGGCATTAGATCATCTCCAACACAAACCCTCAAAAAGCCCGCAAACATTGAGGTTGTGCTGCCCGGACGCATTTTGCCATCCAATGCCGGCCCGTATTTGTCTGCGCACACGTCCGCTTATCCGGTTTCCCGCAAACCAGAAGGAAAACTATCGGAGCTTTACAGGAGTTCGGACATTGACATGACGACTCAAAAGCCACCACGTATCCTCTCTTCGTCTGGATTGGCAGAAGGCTGCTAGGGTGGAAGCACTAAGTTGTTTCACTTTTTTTTCTTCAGGTGCTCATTTGGTGTTGGCGGAAGGCTATTCAGTGTACTAAGTTTTTTTTCTTGAAGTGCTCATTGGTGTTGGTGGAAGGCTATTTGCTGTAGTAATAAGTTGTTTTCACTTTTGGTGCTCATTTGGTGTTTTTCGAAAAGGGGACTAACCCGCGGTGATCATTTGGAGTTGGCGAAAGACTTTTTTCTTTTCTTCAAGTGCTCATTTGGTGTTTGGCAGAAGGTTAGAAAAAGAACACCACTGCTCATTTCTATCTCCGGTTTTTAGTACAGGCATGTCTGGCGGAAAGCTCTAATTAGAATGGGAAATGCTATTAGTATATTGGAAGACACTAATGGCCGTGCTAGCTATTTGGCGTATGGCGGTTATTGTTTGGCGCGGACAATGTAGGTATAGGATTGGATGGCTGGCTCGTATAGTATCGTGTCCTTGAACGCTTCTATTGTCCATTTTAGAGGATATCATTGAAGATGCCCGTAGATCCTTTCATCAAAGAAAAAAGTCGCCATCCAAGAACAATCACCATGTCACACACGTGGTTATGCTTCTTCAACGCCCACTAAACATGTGTTCCGGCACTGTAAAAAGGTTTGAAAACGCAGGGCATCGTACTTCTCTTGGACCTGTTTTTCCTAGCGATACTTCTGTTGGACTCACTCGAGACATCAAACAGAGTACTAGTAGCAGAGCTCTTCTCTTCTGTTCCTGCGACCAAAGCGACCCAACCGCACCCGCCACCCCGCTAACAGTTAACCCCCAAATCCAGCCGTCGCGGGCATCTCCCTCCACCTTTCCGCCATGGCGGCCTCGGCGGCGCGCTCCCTCGCGCTCTTCTCCTCCGCCGCCTCGCTCGGCCTCGGCCGCGCCTCGTCCCGCCTCGCGCTCTCCTCCCCCTCCTCCCACTCGGGGCTTCTCCCCCGGCCGGCGCTCGCCTTCCGCGGACGCGCCTCCTTCGCCGCCACGGCCGTCGTGATGGGGAAGGCCGGCGCCGTCGACGCCGAGGCCGACGCAGGGATGGACGCCGTCCAGCGCAGGCTCATGTTCGACGACGAGTGAGTGTCCCGGGCCCCCAATCTCGCCTCGTCAACTTGTCCTGGCTCTGCTGTGAATTGCGCCCGTCTCCTCGTGGAATTTGTCGTTAACTTTGAGGTGTCCGTCTGGCGCTTTGCTGTGAAGAATATTGTTAATTTTGTAGGTTTCGATGAATTTTCCAACCGGGCCATTCCCCTTTCTGTCACCAGGTTCAGGGGATTAGCATAAGCATCCTTTTCTTTTCTTTGGCTGTCTACTTTGGTGCCGTTAGCGTATTGACATATTATTAGGTTGCGCAGCTATAAAACTTAAACTGAGATAGATTGCCGCGTCCTTTTTATCTTCTGTCAGTATAACTGAAGTGTTGAATTTCCGATGCAGGTGCATATTAGTCGATGAACAGGACAATGTCATCGGCCACGAGTCAAAGTACAACTGTACGTGTTAATCATTTCCTTCATTTCTTTGTGATTGTGTTCCGTAATACCTCATTTTATCATCCATGCTGTCTGCAATATTATCTTCATATTTGGTTAGATAGCCATTGTGTGTTTGACAACATCCATTGAGCTGCTAGAAATTTCTTGGTATTACCATCGACAATGAATCTTTGGTTAGTTGGATGGGTACTCAAGTTTGGCTTAATTTTTTCTATGACCTATGGCCCATGGAAGGGGTTTGTGCCAAGGTACTAGGGAATTGCATTGGATCATACTATTCCAATTTCCAAGCAGTCCCGAACATTTTTTTTTAATCCTGACCAATAGGGTAATGATGATCGCTTCAAGTACTATTTTTACTAGTAGGTTGTATGTGCTTTGCACGTGAATTATGTGAGGGAGAAATTCTCTGCAATATATATATAGACTTTAAAAATAGTTGGTCATAAGTAAATGACAACTTTTTTGTTCAAGAGAGATAAAAATTGGAGCAAGAAAATGGATGGAAGAGTCTAAAATAGAATAGAAGATTGTGGAGAGAGTACATGTGATAAATACATTTTCCATTAGAACTTAGAAGGGGTGTACTAAGTATAATCATGGAAAAATTCGGATTCAAGGAGGCATCGTACGGCCAACAACACTTGGATTTGCCACCTCTCGGCCATCGGATCGAGTTCATCCAACAGTCTGTATTCAAAGTTACTCCCTTCGTTCTGTCGTTCACAAATATAAGATGTTCTGACTTTTTTTATGAATCGGATGTATATAGACACGTCTTAGTGTGTCTGTTCACTCATTTCAGTCCGTATGTAATCCATATTGAAATATCCAAAACATCTTATATTTGTAAACGGAGGGAGCATTTGTATACTGTATGGTGGTATAGATAAAAAACATGCATAAAGTTTTTTTTTTTCATTAAGAAGAGAAGCAAACAACTTTTCCAGCCAATACAAACTTCAGGTGGAATTTTGAGGCAGACTGACAGCAAAATGAGATGAGCAGGAGCTAATTAAATGAATAATTACAATTTTTTCTATCATCAGTTCATCACATAGAATTTGCATGCTTTGCTGTTTGGTAGCTTGTTGCATTTCAACTGAAGAACTAGGATTGAAGTATCTATTTTAGCAGCAATCAGTTTTGTTTATTAATTGCGGTCTTGTAATTTTAGGCCATCTCATGGAAAAGATAGAATCAGGGCATGCCCTTCACAGAGCGTTCAGTGTTTTTCTTTTCAACTCCAAATATGAGTTGTTACTTCAGGTATATACAACTTCCATTTTACCATGTATCTTGACTATGATTCACTTCTGTTATAGTTTCCAATCAATTAGGTGATATGATTATTTTGTTATGAAGCTTAAGAATGAAAAGTCGCGTTTTGTTTTCAAGATTAGTTCGGGTGATTAAGTCTAGTGTATGTAAGGATGTGTGCATAGCACAGTCAAGTTAAAAAAAGATCAATTTCAGAGGTATCTAAGAGCTTTGGCATAGATTAGCTTGTGGTGAAGCTAAGAGGAGTTGGGTTAGCTGGGCTAGTAATCATGCAAACAGTTATATGCCCATGTATGAAAGTGTGATCTATAGCTTGGTCCATCTACAGTTCAACTTGAAACTAGAATCGAACTTAGTCTGGTTTCACATCTTCTCTGTTAGGCCTATTTTTTTTATGAGATGTCTTGGCCTAGTTGCTGCCCCAAGGTTCAAAAATGTCGGATATTGGTTTCACATCTGTGACTTCAGCATATATGATGTCAGATATCGGATGGTGTATCAGATGATATATAGTTATATCACTGGAAAATATCTCTATTTGTTTGCTATTCTTGTTCATATCATGCCTTTTTTGTGAAATTAGATGTAGAATAACAATGCTTGAGCATAATGAGTATGTGAATGATTGATTTTTGACTAATTGATTATGAAATACGTAGTAATAAATATAGACTCGTGGGATATTATGTAACGTAAGAAAGTACATCGTAGATGCTATATCCCAAATTTAAGCATATTCTTTCAATCTTCAATAATTTGATGAATTTGTAAATGCATCATATTATTCCTAACACTTTTTTAATAGAGAATCATCATATACAGATACGTCCATATCAGTGGAAACGTTAGGTGAAATGTCTGCCATTTTGGTTGATATATAGGCTGATATGTGTGAAAAATGATATTTTCATAAACGGCTGCATCGGTTTTGCTAGGCTGCGAACACCGATATATCTTGTTCTAAGTAAGATTATTTCAGAGGTTGGTAAGGCCCCTCTTTGGAGGGTGCAATCTCCAGTTCTCCTTCACTCCTTCTGTTAAAACGAACTGTTGAACTCACTACATAGAAATAGGGCAGGACACTTGACCTGGATCATATGTTAGCATATATTTTTACTACCTTAACCTGCAACTTTGTTTCTGGTTTTCTACACTATGTTATCATATAAATATCTCTTACGTTTTTCCATTACAGACATTTTTTTAATATTGTACTCTTTACAGCAACGGTCTACGACAAAAGTGACATTTCCACTTGTCTGGACAAACACTTGCTGTAGCCACCCTTTACACCGTGAATCTGAGCTCATTGAGGAGAACTGCCAAGGTACATCAATCTGCCCTGAGGCGTGAAGACTGGTTTCATAGCATTAGTTGCACAATCCACATTGTTGCTTCCACCTTACTGAACACCAGTCACAATCTTTTATTCTGGTTCAGGTGTCAGAAATGCAGCACAGAGGAAACTATTTGATGAACTGGGAATACAGGCTGAAGATTTACCAGTTGACAAATTCATCCCACTCGGGAAGATTCTTTACAAGGCTCCATCTGATGGAAAATGGGGCGAACATGAGCGTAAGTGCCTGCCCTTTGTCATAACCGATGGATTTCCAGTTTTCAGGAAATTTTGGTTTTCTGGCATGCTGTCCTATCCGTATTTTGAAGCGCCAACTTATAGATCTTGTGTTTGTTGATTTGTGACCATTGTAGTGGACTACCTCCTGTTCATGGTTCGCGACGTGAAGCTCAACCCAAACCCAGAAGAAGTGTCCGACGTCAAGTACGTGAACCGCGATGAGCTGAAGCAGCTGATTAAGAAAGCAGATGATGGGGAAGGTGGCATCAAGCTGTCCCCTTGGTTCAGGCTGGTGGTGGACAACTTCCTGATGGGCTGGTGGGATCATGTTGAGCAAGGGACTCTGAAGGAGGCTGCCGACATGAAAACCATTCATAAGTTGTAGAATGTGTAGAGCGTCAAGTAACGCTGTTGTCATTCGATAGAGAAATGAGCACAGCTGCTGCTGCTGCTGTAAGTGCGCGTCTTTCATTTCATTTCTTCTTTCCTTTTTGTTCATGGATGTTGCTTCTTATTGTTGTTGAGAAATTCGGGTGCACATTTTGTAAAAAAAGGAAAAACTTTCAATAAAGAGTCTCTGCTCACAATCCTACAAGAACTCTGCTGCTTTTCCGCAAAAAAAGAAGAAAAGAACTCTGTTGCTTTGTTATAGAGTGATCTATCCATTCGGTGAGGGCACTTTTTCTTACCGAAACTTGAAAATTCGATGGGCCGTGCGTGTGATAATGGACCGGGCTGCCAATCTAAACGGTGGGCCTGTCGGCCAGTATTGCCATTTTCAGTCATGGGCTTTCGAAACAAGTTTTCGGTCATGGCTTGAGTATATATACTCCTGCTTCTTATAAATTTACTTTAGGGTTGAAGAACACCACACAATTGGAGATCTACTCCCTCCGTTCTAAATTATTCGTCGCAGAAATGGATGTATCTAGAACTAAAATACATCTAGATACATTCATACCCGGAACAAGTAATTCGAAACAAAGGGAGTATACACGTTTTTTTTGGGTTTGCAATAACAGCTACTCCCTACGGTTCAAATGCCCCCCCATATCCCACCCGAAGAGTGTGTATGTTGTGGTAGCTTCACTTGTGGCGGGAGGCATTCGATCACCTCAACGATGCACGTACCACGTTTTGTATATTACTGTATACTAAATAAACGAGAAGTAGCTTTATGCCGTGTCCATGCACGAAGCGAGCAGTACAATTAGGAACATGATATGGCCGCGTGTAATTTAAGTGCGATGATCACTGTTGATACAACAACGTATTCATCTAGTACTGAATATGCTATAGATGTTTTTCAAGATGAAGATGGATTTGTAGGCATCACATCTAAGCGTGACACAGTTGTACAAATAATGAGCAAGTATGGAGTTATGTTTCTATATTCCCCTAAATCGGGACGTGAAGGAGCACACATGCATGGGTGTGGGTCCAGCCAAAAGTCAATTAGAAGCCATCAAGTTGTGTACTACGTGGATGTGCAAGAGTTTAATTCCTTATCAAAGGGAATAAATCACGTTAGTTATTTCTTTGGACGGTTACAGCCACCTGAACGACCAAAAGTTACACGCAGATGGAAGTTTATCACGTGGAAGATCATGAGTTTAAATGAGTCTGGGTGGGGGCCGCCATGTTGGAAAAAATAGATCAAGGAGCAATCAAATAAAATAGTCAAACTTTATTTTAGTAGGTCTTTGCATGCTTGCCGAGATGTAAAAGGCAAGTTAGTTTAAATCTAGAAAGAGTCCAGCCTTTAGGAGGTACATGTGCGTGCCTCTTCCAAGTTATTTTTATAAATAGCTAGGTCCGGTCTATGTAAAAGCAGGTTATTTTTATATGAAATAGACACGATGTGTTTTTCAGGGTAGATACCCGTATCAAATTTTGGAGGGATCTTTAGAAAACCTCTGTGTTGCGATTTCTCTTCGTGGAAATTGTTTTGCGCGTGAGTACCTTCGTCGAGATTGGTTTTCTCGTGCTGGGCCGCAAGGTTCAAACCCTCTACTTTGTGTACATCGCGTGCGCGGGCGAGAGGTTGCTACTGCTGGTGGTGGAGTGTCGTGAAAGATCAGGCCGCAACAACGGATCGGATCTCACCACGAGGTTCGGTCTACATCAGAACATGGCTGCATCCGTGGAAGCTACAGTACGAGAGCAACCGGCCAGCACGGCATGTCATACTTGGCATATAATAGTGAGAGAATTCCTTATTTAACACTAGCTTAAACTTTTATTCCCTATTTAATACTGGAAAAATATTTCTTCCCTATCTAACACAGCCTTTAAATTTTGTTCCCAATATAACACTTTCATCTCTTTTTTATGCAAACAATGTTAAATGACGCGTGAAATGACAATTCTACCCTCATACATCTATTCAGTTCTTTTATTTATTCTGCTGTCCTATTTAAGGGTGGAATCCATGGTTAGTGTAACAGGATGGTGTCATATTCCTGGAGATCACACATACGCTAACTCCCTACTGGATGGATTTCTTAAGCTAGCATGCACAAAGCACACGCATGTATAAAACAACATGGCCGCCGACTTGCTTGATTGACGGCTCGACTAGACGAAACATGCACACGACACACGCGAACAATACGAGGACACGCCGAGTTGATTACAACAGGACTGTGTCGTGCCTTTGGATTTATTTTTATTTTTTTGGACCATGTCGTGCCTTGGGATTTTTAATTGCTAGTATTTCTGATTGGGGTCACGGTTCAGTGTACCTATATATCAGCTGCCAACACAAGCTAGCCTTTTCAGAGTATCAAACTCTATTGTATACGAAATCAATGCATACACATGTATGCGTACAAGACACGGACACAGACGAGTTGGATTTAATTCCAACATCGGTGTTCTTGTGCAAGCGGATTGTGGGCCGGGTGAAGCCAATGAGAATGACTTTGACCTGACTTAGGTTCTTCTAGTGCCAGGGGTAAACTCGTCATTTCACATGTCATTTAACATCATTAGGTCAAAAAATGTACGAAAGTGTTATGTTGGGAACAAAATTTAAAATTAATGTTATATAGGGAAGAAATATTTCTTCGATGTTAAATAGGGAAACAAAATTTAAAACAGTGTCAAATAAGGAATTCTTTCTATAATAGTACTCCCTCTGTAAACTTTTAGGCCTCTTTTAGTTCATAGGATAAGATTATTATAGGAATAGGAATTTTGTAGAAAATGAGATGGCATATATCTCAAATCCTATGAGTAGGAATAGAAAATAAGACGTCCTTTGGTTGACACCAAAGGAATTTTCCCATTGAATCTAGGCTCATTCTTATTTTCCTATGAAATGTGGAGGATAGGATCCAATCCTATGTAGGAATAGGAATCTATTCCTAGGAACCAAAGGGCTCTAAAAGAAAAAATTCTATCCTCTAAAATTCCTATGAAATTCCTCCGAACCAAAGGAGGCCTATATAGGACGTTTTAGGGCATCTCCAGCCGTGCCTCCAAGAAGGCCCCCCAAGCGTTTTTTCGTCCGCCGGCGCCAAAAAATCGACCCAGTCGCGCCCCCAAGAGCCCAGTTTTCGTCGGCTCGGGCCGAAATTGGCACCGACGGACCCAACCCGAACCCGGCGCGCTGGGGGTCGCTCGGGGGCGCCGGGCGAATCGTTTTTGGCGCGAAGAGCCGCGGGCCCGCCGCGTCAGCGACTCTACTCTCTTCTCGCCCCTTCGTCGTCCTCATTGTCTCGTTTCCCGCGGCGAATCAATGCCAAAGCTACCGCGCGCTGCCGCGCCGGTCAGCCTCCATTGATGCCTCACGGGCGGCGTAGTGAAGGCTGGGCGACGCGTCCCTCGGCCGCCACGCAATCACGCCACACGTAACGCGTGGGCCAAGCCTACCACGCGGCGTCTCCGCCTATAAAAGCCGACTGCAAGCGCGCCGGAGAGACTCACCCCGATCATCCACCAACGATGCGCTCATTTCTCCCCCTTTCCTCCTCTCGCCGTCACCAATTGAGAAAGCATGGCCGAGCGTTTCCCAGGCGACGGCGCGGCGGGGAACGGATTCAGGCGCCGTCATCTGCACGAGGACGAGGCTCGCCTCCTTTTCGAGGCCGAGTACCCGGTCCGCCGGACATGCGGGTGCCTGGGGCGTGGAGGATCAGCGCCGGCGGCGTGCCGGTGCCCCCGGTACCCACCGGCGCGGCGCGGCGTGCGGAGATCGCACGCATCCGCTCGTCCCTGCTGCGTGCGGCGAGGGAGGGGCCCCGATACGTCCCCGACAGCCCAATCTGGGAGCCGTACTTCCGCCGCCGGCACGACGAGCAGCTCGAGGCCACCAACGGCGTCGTGCCCTCCGGCAGGTTCAACGCCGCTGGCTGACGTCGGTGGTGGGGCGTGCCCGGGCGCACGTTGGAGTCCGTCCTCGAGTACATCGAGGGCGGCAACACGCCGCGCCTCGAGTGCCCCGCTCCCCCGTCCTTCTCACGCCGCCGGGGCCGCCGGGGAAGCTCCTGGACGCCGAGGCGCATGGAGACCGGGGTGTCCCTCCTCGTCCGGCGGCTCTCCCTGCCTTCACCTCCGCCCCGTCAAGCCGGAGCCCCAGGACACGCCTGTCAGCGCGCGTACCCGCAGCTCCAGCGCCCTCGTCGAGCCCAAGGTGGAGTCCAGCCTTCCCCCGGAGTACGAGGAGATAGCCCGGCGCGGCTTCTCCGACGAGGACGCCATGCGGTGGTCGCGTGACGACTACCTGCGCGAGGAGATGATCCGGCAGCGTCGGGCCCTGGAGGAGATCGCCGCCCGCAAACATGGGCGCGAGGACGAGACGGCGTCGTCGTCCTCGATAGCGACGACGACGCCCCCAGACCGTCCAACCCGCCGCGCCAACCGGGGAAGGGATGCAGCAGGGACGCCGGAGGCGTAGGCGGGGGCGACGACGACGACGACGACGACGATGGCGGTGACTACACGCGGTTCTACAGCCTCCTCGGCATGTAAAACCGCGTGGGCGGGCGGCGAGGGAGACGGCGGGTAGCCCGCGGTAGTTTTTTTTTTCTTTTTTTATAAAATATGTTTAAATTTGAACGAACTCACCTGTGTTTGCGTTGTGTTTACGCCGAATTTCAACATTTTAAAAATCCGCGGGGGCCGCGACTGGGGGACATCACGCCCCCAGTGCGCGGTTTAGCGTCGGTGCGTTTCCAGGGGACGATTTTTTACCCCTTCTGGAAAGCCAACGGCTGAAGATGCCCTTACATCACTTGTCAGTCACTGCTTGCTGCGTAGCAGCAGTAGTACTGGTAGCTGAATGATTCCCGACAGAAGCGGCCTCGTGATTAACGACGGCGAGGATATAAATAAATAAAACCGAATGCGACCGCGGAAATAGCAGCCGGCGGCCAATCGGTCTGAAGCGCGCGCGAGCGAGCGAGCGAGCCCACGACGCTGACGGGCACGGACCAAGGCCGTCGCCTTCCGCCGTACGCACCGACCGCCGTGGCACAGCGAATGCGACGGTGCAGGACGACGCAAGAAACTCGCCGCTCGCTCGATCCCGCGCCAACGACGAGAAAAGAAGCCCAGAAAATGCTCCGACGGATAAGAACTACTCGTCAGTCACACCATTTTTTCTAATAATAAACTAAAATGAGAGCATGTTTGGAACGCACGGATTTTATATAAGGATCTGTTTGATGGTCGTTTCCAGCAGGAACCGAAGAATGTTATTTATTCCCGCGTTCCAAGCGAGATCTGACGAACTACTACTACTCTTTGGCACAAGAAGCGTGCATTGCCCCCGCAAAAAAGAGAGAAAAGAAGCGTGCATTGCCCCCTTGCCGACAGGTGCAGCTGCATGTCTACTTAAAACGCAGGAGCATTGCACGTTTATGCAGCCGAGAGCATGAGATGATGACACGGCGACGCGCAGGATACCACCACCCTGACCACCACCACCACGCCACGTACGTCCTTTTCTCCCTGAGAACATGCACGGCACAACCACATCTCTTCTCAAGTGAAAGTTGCATGGTGGATCGAGTGGTTGAGTTAATCTGGCCGGCATGGGGAGTGAAAGAGAGAGGACATGAGATGAGGATCGACCGAGATCACAGGCGGGCGATGTCGTGGTCCAGCACCCAACAACACCTGCCACCAACCACGATCAAAATCACTAGTCGATTACATTACATTACTCCAGCGAGCAGAACGGGTGAAAGAACCAACGGAGGGAGGGAGGAGGGAGGAGGGAGGCGTCGCCCAACAACCTCCTCCCCGACGAGCGACGATCATCGCCGCTGGCTGGGGGCCCATGAGCCTGAAAAATCGCAATTAGCTAGCTTTTGTGATTGGCTTAGTCGACCACAAACCTACACCTACTGCAGCACTGCTCGTCCGAAGCAAAAAGGGTCACTGTCGGGGCGAAAGCTAATTGCGAGTTGTGAAGTGCGATTTGGACAATGGCGGTCACGTGGGAAAAGCTTGCTTTCACAGGTCAGTGCTCTGGCCACTCGTGCCACTCATCACCCTTGTACGCAAATCTCGGTGTCACTGGATGGAAAGGCAGGGCAGGGCCGGGCCGTCCATGCCATCTTCTACCATGGTCTTCCCTTTGGTTCAGACTTCTGAATCAGAGGCACCAGATATTCAGAATTTCAGATACCATGGTGCCATTCTTACATCAACCTGAATCTGGACGTAACTAGACTCGGACGATTCTGTCTGGCCACAGGCCGCAGATATCCAGAATCAGAGGCTCGGTGCAGCCGTCACCTACTTCATAGGTATACCTACAAATGCTAAGCTATGCATTAGGTGTCCCGTCGTAGCAAACAAGCTCGCTCGCATGGCGTGTCACCTCACCTACCAGGAGAGTGGAGAGCGACGCGAAGACTATACAGAGAAGGATGATGGATAGGGGAGATGCAGAGGGATGACAAGTCGTAGAGGCAACCAAGCCAACCAGGTGGCAGACGTGGGCGGTGGCACGGCGCGGGTAGACCACCGGCAGCGCACCCAAAAAACATGGACCCCAGACCGAGCCGCGAGTCGGCTTGCCGCGTTCACATTGCGATTTCGATTTGGATTTGGATTTGGGCGCGTTAGCTGACCGGGTCCCTCATTCACCAGAACCGGCGCCACCTCCCGTCACATCTCTCCTCGCCGCCGCCATGGCGCGCCGCCGGCCACCTCCCGTCACATCTCTCCTCATCGCCGCCACGGCGCGCCGCCGGCAAAGCCGCACGGCGCTGCGGCGGCGGGGCGGTGCTACAGCCCAGCGTGGTGTTTTTCTTGATCTGAAGCGACGGCAATACATGCAGGCAGGCAGAAGAGCGGGTTGGCCTTGGGTGTAGTAGATGCTGTGCTCGTCATGGATGGCTTTGTGCTACCTGCCGGCTCAGTATTCATCCATCTTGGATGTGGTAGCCAGATCTGACGCGTGGTGACGGTGGACTTGTTCGCCGCGGTGGTCTGCTCCGGCCCAGTTCCGACATTGTGACGGCGGCTTTGGAGGTGGATCTGCTCCATCCAGGCTAAGTCTGACGGCGACCGTGCGCTTCTGATCTACTGGCCGTGCTCCAGCTCCGGCACTGTCAGCACTGGACAAAACTCTCTCTAGCGAGGTGGTGTTTTCCGCCAGCGGTGTTTGGTCCTTACACTACAACACGGCAGACATTATGAGGCATTCTAAAATGCCTAATGCCTCTAGATGACACAGAAATGCCTTTACATGTTTTTGGAGGCGTTCCTCGAAAATATTTAGCATTAAGCTTGGGGCCCGGCCCACCAAGTGAAAGCGAATTCTAAATCAACCAACCTGCATGAAAGGCCACCTGCAGCTGTCATCCTTGAAACTGTTAACCTTGTCCTCTTTCTTAAGTAGGTCTGACTCTTATTCCGTAAGCGGTATGGGACTAACTTTGTAGCGTCAGCTCACGCACAAGAAAAATAAACAAGTCAAGAGTTTTTTTTTTGAAAATGTCCTGCAATTGCTGGCTATTTCATTGATTCATAGCAGGGAGAGCATGGTGATAACAAAAGGTGCTTGACGGTCAAGGACCAAAGAAAAAATGAAGAGAAAAATAAAAAATGAGGCCTCTGAAAAACCTACAATCTCACGGTGGTTCCTCGAAGGGGCTCTCAATACATCTCGCTCCCGCGAGTCTCCATAGCTCCAGCGAATTTCTCAATTCTCTCACAATGTCAGAGGTGGAGGCTATCTTGTTTTGAAAAGTGCTTCTATTCCTCTCTTGCCAGATTTCCCAGCATGTTGCAAGGAGCATGATTATTGCTCCTTTTCGCTCCTTTGGCGCTGCCCTGTTGATGATTTCTCTGACAATCGTCAATGGTTTCTTATAGCGCCACTCGTCCGTCGGCGTGAAGGTGGAGAAGCCGCGCCATGATGCCACCTGTTGCCACACTCTCCAAGCCTTGGGACATTCCCAGATAATGTGCTTGCTTGTTTCAAGGTTTCTGTGGCAGAGCTGGCAGAAATAGCCATTTGGCCAGCCCCGGCGCTGGAGTCTGTCGTTGGACCAGACTCGATTTTGCAGCAGCAGCCCGCAAAACATCTTGATCTTCCCTAGAGCCCAAGCTTTCCATATGATGCTTTCAAAATCTGAGGTATGCCGGCCCTGAAAATGCATATGGTAAGCAGAGCTTGCTGTGTATCCTCCTTTTGCCTCCATGTTCCACCGAATTTGGTCCCTTTCTTCTTCATTTAGCAGAATATTTGCCTCTCTAATTCTTCAGTGCAACCGTAGGAAGTCCGGTAGTATCTGATTGATATCGCCATGTTCAAGGTCACTGATCCAAGTTTGGTTTTGTAGTGCTTCGAAGACTGTCCTATTTTTCCACCGGGAGTGTTTGAACGAGGCTGGGTAGCTCTGAGCAAGGGTTCCTGGTCCCAGCCATGCTGATTGCCAGAAAAGCGTCGTTTTGCCATCTCCAACTGTCATCGTTGTTGCTGCAACAAACAATGCTCTGTCCACGTCGTCGCATGGCGGTGGTGTGCCAACCCATGGTCTGTCCGGGTCTTTCCAAGCAATCCATAGCCAGCGTAGCCGGAGTGCTCGGCTGAAACTTTGCAGGTCCAGGATTCCGAGCCCTCCCTTCTCTTTTGGAGCGCAGTCTGTTGGCCAGTTTACCTTGCAGCTGGCCCCAGTTATCGCCTCCTCCTGTTTCCAAAGGAAACGCCTCCTACACTTATCAATTTCTTTGAGCAACTTTGGTGGAAGCAATACTGAGAGGGCGAAAGTGGGCATGGCGCTGAGGACACTGCGGACCAGCACTCTTCTGCTGGCCAGAGGGAGAAGGCGACCTTTACAACCTGCTAACCGAGCTCTGATCCTATCAATGAGGAACTGTAGGTGCACTAATCTAAGCCGTGTCGTCATCACTAGGAGCCCTAGATATCTTATGGGGAAGTAGGTGATGGAACCGCCAAAACTACCAAGGATCTCAGAGAGATCAATGTGTTCACATCTAATAGGTGTCGCTGTTGATTTTGCCAGGTTGATATGCAGACCAGTGGCGTTTCCAAACTCATTTAAGATCTCCACAATGGTTTGCACTTCATGTTGGTCCGGGTTTGCGAAGATTACCGTATCGTCCGCATAAAGACTAACTCTGAGTTTGATCTCACGACCTGGCAGAGGGGCGATCAGGTCGTGCTCCACCGCCGCTTTGAGTACTCTATGTAGTGGATCAATGGCTAGGATGAAAGGAGCGGTGAGAGGGGTTCGCCCTGCCGCAGCCCCTTTCGGTGCGCTATCTTCGGCCCGGCGATGCCATTGAGCAGGAAGGTCGACGAGGAAGTGGAGAGAAGGAGGGCAATCCAGTCGCACCACCGTGCGCTAAAACCTAACTGTTGGAGAAGCTCAAGCAGATAATCCCAAGAGACATTATCAAAAGCCTTGGAGATGTCAAATTTGAGTAGCAGGGCCGGAGTCTTCTTAGCGTGGAGGGACTTGACACAATTTTGCACGTAGAGGTAGCTGTCATGTATGCATTTTGTTCGGAGGAACGCCGTTTGTGCCGGGGAAATCACACTCTGGATCACCGTTGCAAGGCGGAGCGAGAGCACTTTGGAGATCAACTTTGCAACAAAGTGTATTAAGCTAATAGGCCTATAGTCGGTGATTGCAGCGGCGCCATCTTTCTTAGGAAGAAGAACTACAACAGTTGTGTTGAGAATTTGGAAATTTCCCCCGGCGAGGTGGTAGAACTGATGAAAAGCCTCCATGATATCCCTTTTTATGGTTGGCCAGCAGCTTCTGAAGAAAACCCCGGAGAAACCATCCGGGCCAGGTGATTTCTCCGCCGGCGATTGCTTGATCGCCTACCACACCTCGTGCTCAGTGAACGGATTGTCTAGGCCGCCACCTTGCACCCTTGGCATGTCGATGTAGCTCCAGTCAATAGTGCTTGCTCGGCCCTGTCTAGTCCCTAATGATCGAGCGAAATGACTATGGACTATTTCCTCTTTCTCATCGTGAGTGGTGGCAACCCCAGCCAATCCGTGCAGCGAGTGGATGAAGTTTTCCTGCGCCTGGCATTGATCTTGGCCTGGAAAAAGGCTGTTTGGGCGTCACCTTCCCGCAGCCATGTTATCCTAGATGCCTGGCGTTTCCGGGCCCTTTCCACCACTACCAGCCTAAGAATTCGCAACTTCAGAAGTTTTCGAAGGTGAAATTCACCATGTGTGAGCGGCCGACGTTCTTGCGCTATATCCAGTCGTAGCACCACCAGCGTGGCCAGCTGCAGCTGCGCTTTAGCATCGCTAAACAGCGATCTACTCCAAATTTTTAAGTCCCTAGCTACCCGGTGCATTTTGATGTTCAGGCGAGCGAACACGCAGGCCGCTGGGGCTGGCCGCTGCCATGCTTGATGTACCGTCTCGTGGAAGCGCGGGAACCTTGGCCAGAACGACTCAAAACAAAAATGGGGCGCCTGCCTAGGGGCTGCAACAGCAGCTATGAGCAGTGGTCAGTGATCCGAGCATGAGGTGGACGCCGTGTGCAACATGAAATCAGGGAACATGACCTCCCACTCAACTGTGCAGAAGAACTTGTCTATGCTCGCAAGAGTTGGATCTTGATGCTCGCTACTCCAAGTGAAACGCCTATCTTTGCATTTGACCTCTCGTAGGCCACCAGCGTCGATTGCCGCCCTAAACTTACCCATGATCCTCCTATTTATGTTGCTATTGTTTTTGTCGCGGGCCTCGTAGATAGTGTTAAAATCTCCATTTAGGAGCCAGGGCTCTCCTCGGGGAGGGGTGCTTCTCACTAGTTCAGCCAGGAAGATGTCCTTTCGCGCGCTCTCAGATGGGCCGTAAACCGGTGTCAGCCAAAAACTAGCTCCTGAGGAGAGGACAGTGACCTTGGCCGTGATGGAGAACTCGCCGATCGCATGGGATTGGATTCTGACCGAGGTCGAACCCCAGAAAATAGCAGCGCCTCCTCTTGTGCCATTAGCTGGCAGGACGATGCAGTCGTCGAGCCTTTGGCCTCCTACTTCCCTGGCGATCGTGGTCGTCCACTCCTCAAGCTTGGTCTCCTGGATGCAGAGAACGGCGAGGCGGTGCGTGTTTGCCATGTCTTACACTACAAACCTTCCCTAAGGATTGTTGCTATTTATGGTGCTCATATATGACCCAAGTTCTTCATCTACCCTCCCGGTGAAATAAGTTTCTGTCTCCTTGTTCATATCAATCCAATCTTGTTTCCATTTATGGCAGGTTTTCACCTCAAGTTCTTGAGATGTTTTTCCATAAGCCCACAACAAGCTTATCCATTCGTTGTTGGTGTTCCAACAACTCCGTTCGAATTTTCTCCTGAGGATGCCTTTTTAAGCTATGTTGTGACAGAAGTCGGCATTTTCTTCTCCATTCTTTTCTTTCAATTATCTATCTTCTATTTCTTTCTTCCGGAGGCCTTGTGATGCTGCTCCTTTCAATCATCATCTCGAATTGTGAAGATCATGTTCTTTTCGCGCTTATCCATTTAACCGGAGTGTGTGCCCGCTGCTCAAGTTTTTTTTTCATTTTATCAAGCCTTGCATATCTTTCCAACCGGAGTGCCTTCAACATCGCTCTTTCTCGTTGCATTCTTTCTTTCAATTTGTTCAACCTCTCAAGGCTCGTGGTTTCACTCGTTTTTCAAAGAAGCAACTTAGTTTTACCTCTTCTCTTTCTCCTCCGTTTTTCCTCCGGTGCCATTCTAGATCTCGGGACGAGATCCTCTCGTAGTGGTGGAGTGTTGTAGCGCCCCGAGACCGATGTGCCAGGTGTCCTCCAGTTTTTCGCTGTTGTTGCCTTGTCATTTCTTATGTGTCATGCATTGCATATCATGTCATCATGTGCATTTCATTTCCCTACATGTTCGTCTCATGCATCCGAGCATTTTCCCCGTTGTCCGTTTTGCAATCCGGCGGTCCTATGTCACCCGGTGTCCCTTTCTACCTCTTTTCATGTGCGGGTGTTAAACGTTCTCGGATTGGACCGAGACTTGTCATGCGGCCTTGCTTTACTGCCGGTAGACCGTCTGTCAAGTTTCGTATCATTTGGACTTCGTTTGATACTCCAACGGTTAACCAAGGGACCGAAAAGGCCTCGTGTGTGTTGCAGCCCAAACATCCCTTCAAAGTGGCCCAAAACCCACCAAAACCCCCTCCATCATCTCGGTCATTCAATCATGATCGCGTGGCCGAAAACCGTACCTCATTTGGACTCTCCTAGCTCCCTCTACCTATATATATGTGCTCTCCTCCAAAATCTCGCGCAGTCGAAACCCTAACTTCGTCCTCCTCGCGTCGCCGGACAATTCCTCCCGCGCTGGCCGGACATGTCCACCGCGCCCGCCACCTCGCTCCGACCAATCGGAGGCTGCCACGTCACCCTCTCCCGCCTCCGCAGCCAACCAAAACACGCCACGTCGCCTCCTGCCGGACCTCCTCTCTCCTCCGCCGCCGTGCGGGGCTCAAACCGCCGCCGCCCCACGCCTGGGCGTCCCCGCCGCCTCGGGCGCCCCGCGCCGCCGCACCCGCCAGGCTCCGCCGCCCACCTCTTTCGCCGCCTCGCCGCCTCATCGCAGGCGCCGCGCCGCCCATGCTCCGCCGCGCCTCGCCGCGCACCGCCGCCGAGCCCGCGCGCCAACGCTGCACCTTCCGGAGCCCGCCGCCTCGCCAACTCCGGCGCCGACTCCGGCCAACGCCCCCCCGCATCGGCCGCACCACCACCTCGCCATCTCCGGCCGCCGTCGTCTTCAACTCCGGTGAACAGGAGTTCCGCCGCCGCCTCAGGAAGCATGCACTGGATCTCAGATCTGGAATTCCCCTCCCGGTTGACTTTTCCCTCCGAACCCTAATCTTTTGGCATATTTCAGCGCATCATAACTCCATCACCGTGGCTCCGATTCGTGCGTGTAGCATATCAAAATGTTCGTCTCGTCGAGTACATCATTTCATCTCATTGCATCATTTTCATTTGAGCTTATCTTGATGCCTGAAATGCTGTTGGAAGAGGGCTATGTGATGATAGTTTCAGATCTGTTTCAGCAAATGCACTTTTGTCATTTTTGCCATGATTAATGTGTGCATGCTATGATCCTGAGCTCTACATGTGTTTTGATGTATGCCATGCCATCTTTACAGGGGTGTATGCCATGTATTTGTGTGATCTTTGTGGTGACTAGCACAAGCATGCAAAGTAGCTTACTCATTGATGCTGATTTCAGGGACTTACAATTTCACCAAGTCCTTGCCCTGTCATTATTTTTATGCCATATGTTCATGTTGTTTCCTAGTGATCCGTGCCTCTTTTGAGGATGATCAGTAAGGATGTTTTGTAGACATTGTGGTGCTCTATCCATCCATGTCTTTGTTTGCATTTATGGAGCACCCTAGCTTGAGTCAATCGAGCTCTACTTTTGCTATAAAATGTTCCTGGCAGATTGTTAACATGTTTAGCGATTGTGCCGAGCTTGTTATTGTTGATCCGTGCATACTATGTTGTTGTTCTTGCCATGTCTAGTTTTTATGCCATGTCTATTTGCTGAGTGTATGCTTATATTATCATGCCTTTCCTTTTGGTGAGTGCATCGAGCTCGTAAACATTCCTACTTGTTAACTGTTTTGCCATGCTCCAGTTTTTCACCAAGTGTGAATCTGTTTATGTTTTTGCTATGTTCACATGCTTGCAATTGTATTTTCTGTTCCCTTTTAGCTTATGGTCAGTAAGGGACTTTTGTTATATGCTTAGAGTAGCTTCATGCCATGCCTTGCTTTGCCATGATATGTTCCTGTAGCTTGTAGTTATCGTGCTCTAAACATTGCTTCCTGATGATAAATTCCTGACATGCTGTTAATTTCAGTAAGTCTGAAACCTGTTATCTTTTGCACTTTTGCCATGCTTGTTTGAACCTGCTATTGAGTGAATTAGCCAATGCTCACTGTTCATCTTTTGTCAAGCATCATGAGTGGATCCCTGCCATGTATTTTGTTGTCATGTTGGAGTGCTGTAGCATGTTGTACTTGAGGGGGGCGGTTCCCGCTTGTCAATTGATAAAGCGTTCGAGATGGCATGTTCGAGCGGCGGTTGCGACGACAACCACGACGTGAGATGGCGGGTCTCCTTCGCCGCCGATCTCGTTTTTCGCATGCTCTCATTTGTTGATGGTGCCCTCACGCTGCGACGCGACGCTCTCCGGCTGGCCTTACAGACTCGCGGGGTGTAACGGTGGATGCGCGGTTGTCAGGACCCCGATTCCAAGTCACATCGATCTAGCCAGTAACACCTCATATCACATTGCGGCCTCACGCACGGTATCCCACGGGTGTCGCCTTACCATGGCCCGTGACCGTTTGCGCCTTTTGGCTCACGTATATGATAGTGTCGCTAGCATCCATATGACAGAGAACCCGGGCTGACATGGCTAGTCGTGAATCCAAAGCGGCACAGACCTATGGAGACAAGCATACATGAATCACATCGAGCATGTCGGTCATCAGCGAGTGAATCCGGGCTGTAGCACTGGGCTAACAGGACTCCGGGGAACCCGGGCTGTAGCAGGCTAGGCATGACTCCGGATGTCACCGCGAGACATTTCCCCGAAGGGACAGACATAGGAACGAAGTGAAACACATGCCGGCCAGTTAAGTGTCCTGAGCAGTAGTGCTGGGCTAGCAGGACTCCGGTGAAGCGGGCTGTAGCGGACTACTATGGCTCAAGGAACACTAGACTACATTTCCCCATAAGAAAGGCTGCCAAGGATAAGCGGGCTTATACCAAGCATTTCAATCATACACACAATATGCCCGATATGAGTACATACAACATGGCATCACAACAAAACTCTACAACTCAAGTACTTTATTTAAAGGCTCCAGAGAGCCATACATAACAAGTTCATACAGGTAGGGGTCACATGACCCGACACTCAAGTCATACAAGCATACAAGCACAAGCGGAAGTATATAGTCTGAGTACAGACACTAGAAAGCAAGAAGGCTTTCGAAGCCTGTCTATCTACATAGGGCCCTCCATGGCCAGGATCACCACCTGGGTGGCTAGTCACTCGTCGACATCAAGGTCTACGTAGAACCCATCGGAGGGGGCGGTGTTGTCATCTGAAAACAGTAATTAAGCAAACATGAGTACAAAGGTACTCAACAAGTCTTACAACAGAACCTACTATACATGCTCATTCTCAAGAAGGTGGTGGAGTTATTGCAGCAAGCCAGCTTTGACTCTTGGCTAAGCTATCCTACGAGATTCCACTAGTAAAAATAGTTTTTGCACACGAGTCCACTACTCACCAACACAATACTCCACGGGGATCCTCCCTCGTCGTCCTACGAGGGGCCATCCTCGGTACTCACACTTATCTTGAGTCTTTTAGTAGTAACCATTAACTTGTCTATGAACTGTATAGGCAACCAAGTAGTCCTTTACCGCGGACGTGGCTATTCGAATAGATGATGTTAACCCTGCAGGGGTATACTTCTTCATACACGCTTTCACCACTTACCGCCGTTTACACGACATGTACTCGGCAATCTTCAAGCGGAAGCCCAACGAGGGTGTCGGCCATGGCCTACCTAAACACTTAAGTCCCTAGTCCAGGTTTATCGCCTATCCAGGTTCCATCCGCAGGGAGTCCGGACGAGGTTTCCACATACGGCCCCGAACAATGTGAACAGGGTCCCGAGACGCCAAACGGGCGCCCGACATACCCGGCCACGGTGTATCTACCGCAACATAGCCCACCCCTAGGGTCAGCGCTACACACGGCCGCCAACACATAACTTACAAACACCAGAAACTATTTGCAACTCCTGGACAGAGTACTAGGGTGATTAAGAAGCCGAGAGGGTCAATTAAGGATCCCAATGCATGGTAGTAGCTGATTCTTAAAATCACACATACAGATCTCAGTTCTTAGGGACGGCCTCAATGAAACAACCCATCATGTACTCCTACATGGCCTCTCATCGATACCTTTACCAATTCATGTTCAACACATCCCTCACATTACCGACATAAACATTTCACTCTAGCCCATCACCCAAATGAACCAGACCTGACACAACACTAAGCATAGCAGGCATAGCAAGGTAGGAAACACAAACATGGCTCAATCAACTCCTACACATTCTAGTGGGTTTCATCTAGTTACCGTGGCAATGACAGGTCATGCAGAGGATAAGGGTTCAACGGAGAAATAGAGTACGACCGGAGAAATAGCAGCCGGCGGCCAATCAGTCTGCAGCGCGGGCGAGCCCATGACGCTGATGGGCACGGACGAAGGCCGTCGCCTTCCGCCGTACGCACTGACCGCCGTGGCTCGTGGCACAGCGAATGCGACGGCGCAGGACGACGCAAGAAACTCGCCGCTCGCTCGATCGATCGATCCCGCGCCAACGACGAGAAAAGAAGTCCGAAAAATCATCCAACGGATAAGAACTCCTCGTCAGTCACAGCATTTTTCTAATAATAGAGCATATTCCCGTAAAAAAAAGCATGTTTGGAATGCACGGATTTTATATGAGGATCAGTTTGATGGTCGTTTCCTGCAGGAACCGAAGAATGTTATTTATTTCCGCGTTCTAAGCGGGATCTGACGAACTACTACTACTCTTTGGCACAAGAAGCGTGCACTGCCTCCTTGCCGACAGGTGCAGTTGCAAATGTAGGAAGAGGAGAATTCTAGTATACGTTTATTTATATATGCAGTCTAGAGCCGGAGAAGAGCACATGCGATCGACACGATGACACGACAATGCCGCCGCCACGTACTATGTCCTTTTCTCCCCGAGAACATGCACGGCACAACCACATCCCTGAAGTGAAAGCTCCATCCCCATGGTGATGGTGGATCGATCACTCGAGTAGTCGAGTTAATCAGGCCCGCATGGGGTGCCAAAGAGAGAACGTGAGATGAGGATCGACCGAGGTCACAAACGGGGCGGTGTCGTGGTCCAGCACCAACACCACCTGCCACCAACCACGATCAATATTACTAGTCGTAGTCCACATCTCGACGATCACTACACCACCAGCGAGCAGAAAGAGAAGGGTGAGAGAACCAACGGAGGGAGGAAAGAGGCGTCGCCCAACAACCTCCTCCCCGACGAGCGACGATCATCGCCGCTGGCTGGGGGCCCATGAGCCTGAAAAATCGCAATTAGCTAGCTTTTGTGATTGGCTTAGTCGACCACAAACCTACACCTACTGCAGCACTGCTCGTCCGAAGCAAAAAGGGTCACTGTCGGGGCGAAAGCTAATTGCGAGTTGTGAAGTGCGATTTGGACAATGGCGGTCACGTGGGAAAAGCTTGCTTTCACAGGTCAGTGCTCTGGCCACTCGTCGTGCTCATCACCCTTGTACGCAAATCTCGGTATCACTAGGTGGAAATGCAGGGCAGGGCCGGGCCGTCCATGCCATCTTCTACCATGGTCTTCCCTTTGGTTCAGACTTCAGAATCAGACGCAACAGATATTCAGAATTTCAGATACCATGGTGTCATTCTTACATCAACCTGAATCTGGAGTTCTGGACGTAACTAAACCCGGACGGTTCTGTCTGGCCACAGGCCGCAGATATCCAGAATCAGAGGCTCGGTGCAGCCGTCACCTACTTCATAGGTATACCTACAAATGCTAAGCTATGCATTAGGTGTCCCGTCGTAGCAAACAAGCTCGCTCGCATGGCGTGTCACCTCACCTACCAGGAGAGTGGAGAGCGACGCGAAGACTATACAGAGAAGGATGATGGATAGGGGAGATGCAGAGGGATGACAAGTCATAGAGGCAACCAAGCCAACCAGGTGGCGGACGTGGGCGGTGGCACGGCGCGGGTAGACCACCGGCAGCGCACCCGAAAAACATGGACCCCAGACCGAGCCGCGAGTCGGCTTGCCGCGTTCACATTGCGATTTCGATTCGGATTCGGCGCCCGACTAGCTAGCTAGCTAGCTGACCGGGTCCAGGAAGAGGCCACGCGGCAGCCTCCGCTGCGCCTGGCTACAGGCTACTACTAGTACGGTCCTGCTGCACGGCACGCACGCCTCAGCGCTTGCAAGGGATCTAAACTCGTCAATTAAAAAATAATAATTGCCCGGTTGATCGATGAATAACCGAACGAAACCACTGAAGCATGAACCCCGCACAACCATACAAACAAACATCCAGAAGCTTCTAATGGCATCTCTAGTGTTGACTCGCAAATTTGTTCCGGTATCCGTCTGCTAACAGAAGGATCAATCAACGGATACTATGCAGAAGCCGGCCATCAAATACCGCTCGTATATAGCCGACTTCAATTTTTTTAAAGTCCGTACATTCAAATAGCCACGTACATAGTTTAAAATAGTTCAAATTTAACGGTAGTTTTAATTATAAAAGTACACTCTAACATTGTTGTCCCTCTTTCACAGATAATCAATCAGATCTTCTTCCATTGTTCGTGAGTTGCTTAATGTCGAATATGTTGATGCATTTGAACAAACTCTTCAAATGTGGCCGAATTTTGATTGAGAAGTTCGATAGGATCATCCATGTTTTCAAATTCAATACCTATCGCAACATTCTCGCCCTCATCCTCCATAATCATGTTTGTGCATGATCACGCAATAAGATCACCTTCCACAACGTCTTCGGATCCCATTGTTTAGCAGGTCCACGAACAACTGGAAAACATTCTTGCGGAACTTCAAAAGCCCTCTCACCATCCTTTCTAACTGCTTCTTGTCTTTAGGCAAAGTGAGACTTTTTCTGACCAACTGAGTTAAAGATGTTGTTCACAAAGGTAGCCAAGGAGGATAAATACCGTTAACCAGATAGTATATGACGCGGAGCATCCTACAGACATCATCATGTCAATAGCACGTTTGGCAAGTGACACGTGCGACATCTACGTCACGTACAGAGAGGCGAATCATCTCCTTTACTGGTGCTCACTCGACCCCTTCGAAGATGGTACACTACTTGACACCCCTCTCGTGTGCATGCATAGGTATTGTCGGAGCTTCATGGATGTTGAGGAGGAATGTGAGCGCCAAGGAACAACTACACCATCCGTGAGGGAAGCATGGAAGCGGAGACGGAAGAAGACGGAACTGCTGAAGCTATAGCGGCCGGACATCCGGCGCCTGTGCAGCCAAGAAGGAGTTGTACCAACGGTTGGACAAAGTGCATCAGCGGCCGGACATCCGGCACCAGCCCAAACATTCGGCGCCACGCCACAACCCGAACATCCAGAGTCATCCCGGAAATCCGGCAACGGCTATCCAGAGAAGGAGTGGATCGGCCTGTTTTCAGGTCGAACATCCGACCAGAGCCTCGGACATCCGGCACTTCGTGAAGGGCCGGACATCCGGCCCCCAGCCTAGACATCTGGCGTGTGCCTGCACGCAGAGTCGGGCCAGATGCCCATGTATCTCTCTCCAACCCCCACTTCGTGGCTTGTACTATAAATAGACCACCTCCACCTCCATTCTAGGGTTAGCAAAGTGATAGCTCATTCTAGTTGAGCTTTGCTCCTTACCTCTACTCCTCTTGAGAGAGAAAGAGACTCCCATGGAGTTCAAGGCCTACATGTGAGAAGATCTCGAGGGATTCAAGACCCCCATCGTGGGACGGATCTATCTAGATCATCAAGACCTCGTCTCCTTCATAGGATTTGGGATGAACTCTACCTTGTATCTTTCCCTTTGTTGTTCATGTACCTTGTGGATCCATGTGTTAGTAGTCTAGTGGGTGTGTGATTGGACTTGTTCTTGAGTGTTCCTCTTGCGTTTCCCCGTGTTTTTCCTTGTGTTCTTCGCGGGATCCCCTCCAATTCGTGAAAGATCGACCATTAGGGGTTCCACCCCGCGTAAGTATCCCATGTTGTACTCATGCCCATTGACTGTGTAGTGGCAAGGAGGAGATTTTCCATCGGTTAGCCTAGCAAAACAACGGTGATCCGTGCAGCACATTGATGTCACTGTGAGACCCGGGCATGCCAAAGAAAGTGTGCCAAATCCATAAATCATGTGACGCAACTGCTTCAAGAATGATGGTGGGCTTCTTAACATGGCCCTGATATTGCCTCTGCAAAGTTCTTGGGCAGTTCTTCCATTTCCAATGCATACAGTGATCTGAGAGAATCTGGCCACCCTCTTGCTTCCGAGATTGCCAAGAGCTTCTTAGTGTCGACCATAGTTGGTTCTCTCAGGTACCGAGGTCCAAACACCTCGACCACGACAATTTCAAACCTAACCATGGAATCTCCGCATGTGCCCTCGGACATCCATAGGTACTCGTCCCATGAATCAAAGGTCATGCCATAAGTAAGCATCCATAGTGCAGTCGGGCACTTCTAATAACCAGATAACCCAATCCTTCCCACAACATCGTTCCTCAAGATGAAGTAGTCATGAAAGGGTCAGATGCCATGGTATAAATGATCTAAGACATTTTTGCGCATCCGAAATCGTCGGTGAAAATTGTCGACGAAGGGGGCATCGGGGGCAAAGTTGTCGTCTGAAAGCACGTTTTCTCCCTTGGTGGTTTTGGTAATTCATGTCAACATACATGTTATTGGATTAACACTTGTATCTAGTATATTTCAGATAGGTTCAGCAATGGCATGGCAAGGACATGAGGATGTGGACCCCTTCAAAATACTAAGGACATGAAACTGGCAAGGCTCCAAGACTCTTCATTTTTATTTAAGTGATCCAAGATCACATTGAGTCCTATAGAAAAGCCAATACTATTAAAAAGGGATGACGTACTGATGATGAGTGATGTGGCTTGAAGATACATCGGTATTTCCCCAAAGAGGAAGGGATGATGCAGCACAGCAGCGGTAGGTATTTCCCTCAGATGTGAAACCAAGGATATCGAACCAGCAGGAGAACCAAGTAACACAACGTAAACAACAACTGCACACATGTAAAAAATCCTCGCAACCCGACGTGTTAATGGGGTTGTCAATCCCTTCCGGGAACGGCACCTCAAGATAGGCAAACAGACGTGAGGTATTTTTGTGTTTTTAGTTTAATAGATCTGAAAATAAAAGCAAAGGAAAATAGACCGCAAAGGAAAATAATATGAGAAAGAGACCTGAGGGCCGTACGTTTCACTAGTGGCTTCTCTCGAGAAAAATAGCAAACAATGGGTAAACAAATTACTGTTGGGAAATTGATAGAACTTCAAATAATCATGACGATATCTAGACAATGATCATTACATAGGCATCACGTACAAGATTTTTAGACCGACTCATGTCTGCATCTACTACTATTACTCCACACATCGACCACTATCCAGCATGCATCTAGTGTATTAAGTTCATGGAGAAACGGAGTAATGCAATAAGAACGATGACATGATGTAGACAAGATCTATCTATGTAGAGATAGACCCCATCGTTTTATCTTTAGTAGCAACGATACATACGTGTTGGTTCCCCTTCTGTCACTGGGATCAAGCACCGTAAGATCGAACCCACTACAAAGCACCTCTTCCCATTGCAGGATAAATAGATCAAGTTGGCCAAAAAAAACCCAAATATTGGAGAAGAAATATGAGGCTATAAGAGATCATGCATAAAAGAGATCAAAGAAACTCAAATACTTTCATGGATATAAAAAGATAGATCGAATAATAAACTCAAAGTTCATCGATCCCAACAAACACACATCAAAAGAGTTACATCATATGGATCTCCAAGAGACCATTGTATTGAGAATTCAGAGAGGGAGAGAGAGAGAGAGAGAGGAAGCCATCTAGCTACTAACTACTGACCCGAAGGTCTACAAAGAACTACTCACGCATCATCGGAGAGGCACCAATGGAGGTGGTGAACCCCATCCGAGATGGTGTCTAGATTGGATCTGGTGGTTCTGGACTCTGCGGCGGCTGGATGAATATTTCGTTGACCCCCCTTGGGTTTTTGGAACATTGGGCTATTTATAGAGCAAAGAGGCGATCCAGGGGGCACCTGAGGTGGGCACAACCCACCAGGGCGCGCCCTGGTGGGTTGTGCTCTCCTCAGAGCACCCCCAGGCACAACCAGGGCCCATTACGTGTCTTCTGGTCCATAAAAAATCTTTGTAAAGTTTCGTGGCATTTGGACTCCGTTTGGTATTGATTTTCTGCGAAGTAAAAACATGGAAAAAATAGCAGCTGGCACTTGGCACTATGTCAATAGGTTAGTACCAAAAAATGATATAAAATGACTATAAAATGATTATAAAACATCCAAGATTGATAATATAACAACATGGAAAAATCAAAAATTATAGATACATTGGAGACGTATCATCATCCCCAAGCTTAACTCCTACTCGTCCTCGAGTAGGTAAGTGATAAAAACAGAATTTTTGATGTGGAATGTTGCCTAACATGTCATATCATATTTTTTCTTTATAGCATGGACATTTGTACTTTTATATTGTTCAAAGCAATAGTCTAGTTTTGACATGATAATTTAAATACTCAAGCATATCAACAAGCAACCATGTCTTTCAAAATATGAACGGTAAAATAAGCTATCCCTAGCCCATCATGCTCAACCATTGATCCATTCATGAAACACACTCGCATATTAGCTACACCCAATACTCAAGTACAATCATATTGCCTCCTAGTTGGTGCTTTTATAAGAGAAGATGGAGACTCAAATTCAAAATAAAAATTGCATAAAGTAAAAGAAAGACCCTTTGCAGAGGGAAGTAGAGATTTGTAGAGGTGCCAGAGCTCAAAGCAAAAAACTTAGAGATAAAAACATTTTGGGAGGTGTATTCATCCCACCAACGAAAATGACTTAGAGTTCCCAATACTTTCCATGCTTAGATATATCATAGACGGTTCCCAAACAGAAAATAAAGTTTATTCCTTTTTCCACCATACTTTCACTTTCCATGGCTAACCGTATCCACAGGTGCCTTCCATACCATCACTTTCCAAGGAATTTATTATTTGACAACATAAAGTAAATTCATTTTTTCATTTCGGGATTGGGCATCCCTAAAAACTTTCCTTACTGTCATGCAATGACAAGTGAATAAACACTCATCGTGATAATAACACATCTAGCATGGAAAATATTAGCCACCCCTCACCACTCCGCGGGCGAAACGAACACACAAAAGAGAAGTTTATTTTTTAAAATTAGAGATGGCACATGCAAATTTGCTTAGAACGTAAAACAATACCGCATATAGGTAGATATAGTGGACTCATGTGGCAAAACCGGGTTAAAGGTTTTTGGATGCACAGGTAGAGATCATACTTAGTGCAAAATGAAGGCTAGCAAAAGATTGATAAGAGACCAACCAAGAAACGGATAATCTCATAAGCAAGCATTAAGCATAATTAACATCGAATAATGCACCACAAGTAGAATATAATTTCATTGCATAATTATTGACTTTCGTGCTTGCATAGGGAATCACAAACCTTAACACCCATATTCTAACTAAAGCATAATTACTCATCAACATAACTCACATATCACATCATCATATCTCAAAACTATTACTAAGAATCAAGTTTATTTTGTCCAATGGTCTTCATGAAAGTTTTTATTATATCCTTCTTGGATATCTATCACTTTGGGACTAATTTTTATGTGTTTATTTTGACAAGCTCAAACAAATATAACTGAAGATCAATAGCATAATATTTATTCTCTCAAATTAATTTAAGTGAAGCAAGAGAGAATTTCTTGAAAATTTTACTAACTCTCAAATAAATATAAGTGAAGCAAGAGAGCATTTCTTCAAAAATACTAAAGCACACCGTGCTCAAAAAGCTATAAGTGAAGCACTAGAGCAAGTCCATAGCTAATAAAAAAATTAAGTGAAGCATAGAGAGCAATTCTGACAAGTCATGACATAATTTTGGCTCTCTCAAATAGGTGTGTCCAGCAAGGAATCAAGACTTAAAACACAAAATAAAACAAGCAAAGACTCATATCATACAAGACGCTCCAAGCAAAACACATAGTATGTGACAAATAAAAAATATAGTTTCGGTCGTTAGAAGAAAGAGGGGATGCCACTCGGGGCACCCCCAAGCTTAGTTGCTTGCTCTCTTTTGCATAATAGCGGGGGATGCCGGGGCATCCCCAAGCTTAGGCTCTTCTTACTCCTTATTCCTTCATCCATCGTAAGATAACCCAAAACTTGAAAACTTCAATCACACAAAACTCAACAAAACCTTCGTGAGATCCGTTAGTATAAGAAAAATAAATCACTACTATAAGTGTTGTATAAAACCAATTCATATTTGTTTTTGCATTATATCTACTGTATTCCAACTTTTCTATGGCAAAAACTCATCAAAGAAAACTATAGAGCCATCAAAATAAGCACACAACACAAAGAAAACAGAATCTGTCAAAACAGAACAGTCTGTAGCAATCTGACTATTTTGAGTACTTATGTAACTTAAAAAATTATGAAAAATTAGGAAGACCTAAGAAATTTGTATATTTATCTACTTAAAAAGTAATGGGTATTTTTATCACCCTCTGGTAAAAATGATAATTATTTTCGTGAGTGCAAAAGTTTCTATTTTTTCAGCAAGATCAAACAACTATCACCCAAGAAGATCCTAAAGGCTTTATTTGGCACAAACACTAATTAAAACATAAAAAACACATTCATAACAGTAGCATAATTGTGCTAACACTCAAGAACTGAAAGCAAAAAACAAAAATAAATTTTATTCATTGGGTTGCCTCCCAACAAGCGCTATAATTTTATGCCCTTAGCTAGGCATAAAGCAAGGATCTAAGTTTTGTCATCTTTGGTTCGAGATCCATAAGATGCTCTAATGATTGATTCATAAGGTAGCCTAATTCTTGTTCTAGGAAAGTGTTCCATACCCTTCCTCAAAGGAAATTGGAACTTAATATTGCCTTCTTTCATATCAATCACGACATCGATAGTGCGTAAAAACGGTCTACCAAGAATAATTGGACAAGAAGGATTGCAATCAATATCAAGAACAATAAAATCTATGGAACATAATTCCTATTTGCAAGAATAAGAACATCACTAATTCTTCCCATAGGATTTTTAATAGTAGAATCCGCCAAGTGCAAATTTAAAGAACATTCTTCAAGATCGGTAAGACCAAGCACATCACATAAAGATTTCGGAATTGTAGAAACACTAGCACCCAAGTCACACAATGCAAAGCACTCATAATTTTTAATCTTGACTTTGATAGTAGGTTCCCACTCATCACACGATTTTCTAGGAATTGAAACTTCTAATTGCAATTTTTCTTCAAAAGCTTTCATCATAGCATCAACAATATGTTTAGTAAAGCTTTATTTTGTTCATAAGCATGGGGTGAATTTATCATGGATTGAAACAAAGAAATACAATCAATCAAAGAGTAATTATCATAATTAAAGTCTTTGTAATCCAAAAGAGTGGGCACATCACTAGTTAAAGTTTTGACCTCTTCAAACCCACTTTCATCAATTTTCTCAACAAGATTTTCACCCTCCGAAATATTGGGACGCCTTCTACCTAAAGTTGAATCTTCTCCGGTCCATTTTTCATCAATTTTAACTTTACTAACCAAGGAATCAATAGAAGAAACACCAATCATTTTAAGATCTTCCTCACTTTTGTGAAAGAATTCACTAGAAAACGCTTTTTCTAAAAATTCTCTTTTAGCTCTAAGCATAGCGGTTCTTTTCTTACTTTCATCCATAGAAACATAAAGAGATTTAATTGATTCATCTACTTTAGGCACAAAAATTTTCATCTTGAGATTTTCCACATCATGATCAATTCTATCAACACTTCTAGACAAATCATCAATCTTACTCAACTTTTCTTCTATGGAAGTGTTGAAAACTTTTTGCGTGTTGATAAATTCTTTAATAGTACTCTCAAGATCAGAGGTGTTCCTATTATTATTATAAGGAGGATTTCCATAGGAATTACCATAATTATTAGAGGAATTACTAGGAAAGGGCCTAGGATTAAAATTACCTCTATAAGCATTGTTGTTGAAATTATTTCGAGAGATAAAATTCACATCTACGGCATCACTATTTTGCTCAATAAAAGTAGACAAAGGCATATCATTAAAAATCAATAGGAGCACTTCTACCATCAACCATTTTCATAATAGCATCAACTTTTTCACTCAACAAAGAAATTTCTTCAACCGAATTAACTTTTTTACTTGTAGGAACTCTTTCGGTATGCCATTGCGAATAATTTTCCATAATATTATCAAGAAATTTGGTAGCTTCACCCAAAGTAATTTCCATAAAAGTACTACCCGCGGGCGGAATCTAAAAGATTATGAGAAACAAAATTCAACCCCGCATAAATTTTTGTATGATCATCCAAAGATTTAACCCATGAGTTGGGCAATTCCTTAGCATCAGTTTCATCCTTTCCCAAGTCTATGCAACATGATCATGTTCAAGTTGCTTGAAATTCATGATCTGGGTTCTAAGGGAAATAATTTTTGCGGGCGGAAAATACTTAGTGATAAATGTAGGGGAACACAGTATTTTAAATTTTTTACCTACGATCACGCTGATGACCCACAAGTGTAGGGGATCTATCGTAGCCTTTTCGATAAGTAAGAGTGTCGAACCCAACGAGGAGTAGAAGGAAATGATAAGCGGTTTTCAGCTAGGTATTCTCTGCAAGCACTGAAATTATCGGTAACAGATAGTTTTGTGATAAGGTAATTTGTAACGAGTAACAAGTAGTAAAAGTAAATAAGGTGCAGCAAGATGGCCCAATCCTTTTTGTAGCAAAGGACAAGCCTGGACAAACTCTTATATAAAGGAAAGAGCTCCCGAGGACACATGGGAGTTATCGTCAAGCTAGTTTTCATCAGTTCTTATGATTCGCGTTCGGTACTTTGATAATTTGATATGTGGGTGGACCGGTGCTTGGGTACTGCCCTTACTTGGACAAGCATCCCACTTATGGTTAACCCCTATTGCAAGCATTCGCAACTACAACAGAAGTATTAAGGTAAACCTAACCATAGCATGAAACATATGGATCCAAATAAGCCCCTTATGAAGCAACGCATAAACTAGGGTTTAAGCTTCTGTCACTCTAGCAGCCCATCATCTACTTATTAATTCCCAATGCCTCCCTCTAGGCCAAAACAATGGTAAAGTGTCATGTAGTCAACGTTCACATGACACCACTAGAGGGATGACAACATACATCTCATCAAAATATCGAACGAATACCAAATTCACATGACTACTTATAGCAAGACTTCTCCCATGTCCTCAGGAACAAACGTAACTACTCACAAAAGATATTCATGTTCATAATTAGAGGGGTATTAATATGCATAATGGATCTGAACATATGATCTTCCACCAAGTAAACCAACTAGCATCAACTACAAGGAGTAATCAACACTACTAGCAACCGACAGGTACCAATCTGAGGTTTTGATACAAAGATTGGACACAAGAGATGAACTAGGGTTTGAGATGAGATGGTGCTGGTGAAGATGTTGATGGAGATTGACCCCCTCCCGACGAGAGGATCGTTGGTGACGACGATGGTGATGATTTCCCCCTCCCGGAGGGAAGTTTCCCCGGCAGAACAGCTCCGTCGGAGCCCTAGATTGGTTCCGCCTCGTGGCGGCGGAGTTTCGTCCCGTGAGCTAGCTTCTGATTTTTTTTCCTCAATGAAAGACTCCATATAGCCAAAGATGGGCATCAAAGGACCACCAGGGGGCCCACGAGGTAGGGGCGCGCCAGGGGGGTAGGTCGCACCCCACCCTCGTGGACGGTGGGTGGCCCCCTCTGGTACTTCTTTCGCCCAATATTTTTATATATTCTGAAACGTGCTCCCGTGAAGTTTCAGGACTTTTGGAGTCGTGCAGAATAGGTCTCTAATATTTGCTCCTTTTTTGGCCCAGAATTCCAGCTGCCGGCATTCCCCCGCTTCATGTAAACCTTGTAAAATAAGAGAGAATAGGCATAAGTATTGTGACATAATGTGTAATAACATCCCATAATGCAATAAATATTGATATAGAAGCATGATGCAAAATGGACGTATCACATGCAAGATCTATCTAGGAGATGCATAGCAACAAGCGGGGAGAGTGTGTCCATGTACCCTCGTAGACCGAAAGCGGAAGCATTTAGTAACATCGTTGATGTAGTCGAACGTCTTCGCGATCCAACCGATCGAAGTACTGAACGTACGGCACCTCCGCGATCTGCACACGTTCAGCTCGGTGATGTCCCTCGAACTCTTGATCCAGTTGAGGCTGAGGGAGAGTTTTGTCAGCATGACGGCGTGGCGACAGTGATGATGAAGTTTTACCGACGCATGGCTTCGCCTAAGCACTACGACGATATGACAGAGGTGTGTAACTGTGGAGGGGGCACCACACACGGCTAAGAGAAACTTTGGTGTGTCTTTGGGGTGCCCACGTATATAAAGGAGGGGGGAGGAGGAGGCCGGCCAAGGTGTGGCGCGCCAAGGGGGGGAGTCCTACTTGGACTCCCGGTCCAAGTAGGATTCGCCCCCCCTTTCCTATTCCAAGGAGAAGGGGGAAAGAGAGGGAGGAGAAGAAGGAAAGGGGCCCCCAACCCTAGTAAAATTCGGATTGGGCTTGGGGGGGCACCTCCACCTGGCCGCCGCCTCCTCTCTTCCACTAGGGCCCATGAAGGCCCATTAACCCCCCGGAGGGTTCCGGTAACCCCCCGGTACTCCGAAAAATGCCCGAACCTATCCGAAACCATTCCGGTGTCCAAACATAACTTTTCAATATATCAATCTTTATATCTCGACCATTTCGAGACTCCTCGTCATGTCCGTGATCTCATCCGGGACTCCAAACAAACTTCGTTTCATTAAAACACATAGCTCATAATACAAATCGTTATCGAACATTAAGCGTGCGGACCCAACGGGTTCAAGAACTATGTAGACATGACCGAGACACATCTCCGGTCAATAACCAATAGCAGAACCAGGATGCTCATATTGGCTCCTACATATTGTACGAAGATCTTTATTGGTCAAACCGCATAACAACATACGTTGTTCCCTTTGTCATCGGTATGTTACTTGCCCGAGATTCGATAGTCGGTACCATCATACCTAGTTCAATCTCGTCACTGGCAAGTCTCTTTAATTGTTCAACAATGCATCATCCCATGACTAACTCATTAGTTACATTGCTTGCGAGGCTCATAGTGATGTGCATTACCGGGAGGGCCCAGAGATACCTCTCCGATACACGAAGTGACAAATCCTAATCTCGATCTATGCCAACTCAACAAACACCATCGGAGACACCTGTAGAGCATCTTTACAATCACCCAGTTACGTTGTGACATTTGATAGCACACAAAGTGTTCCTCCAGTATTCGGGAGTTGCATAATCTCATAGTCCGAGGAACTTGTATAAGTCATGAAGAAATCAATAGCAGAAAAACTAAACGATCATTATGCCAAGCTAACGGATGGGTCTTGTCCATCACATCATTCTCTAATGATGTGATCCCGTTCATCAAATGACAACACATGTCTATGGCTAGGAAACTTAACCATCTTTGATTAACGAGCTAGTCAAGTAGAGGCATACTAGGGACACTCTGTTTGTCTATGTATCCACACATGTACTAAGTTTCCGGTTAATACAATTCTAGCATGAATAATAAACATTTACCATGATATAAGGAAATATAGATAACAACTTTATTATTGCCTCTAGGGCATATTTCCTTCACTCTCCCACTTGCACTAGAGTCAAAAATCTAGATTACATAGTAACGATTCTAACACTCATGGAGTCTTGGTGCTGATCATGTTTTGCTCGTGAGAGAGGCTTAGTCAACGGGTATGCAACATTCAGATCCGTATGTATCTTGCAAATCTCTATGTCTCCCTCCTTGACTTGATCGCGGATGGAATTTAAGCGTCTCTTGATGTGCTTGGTTCTCTTGTGAAATCTGGATTCCTTTGCCAAGGAAATTGCACCAGTATTGTCACAAAAGATTTTCATTGGACCTGATGCACTAGGTATGAAACCTAGATCGGATATGAACTCCTTCATCCAGACTCCTTCATTTGCTGCTTCCGAAGCAACTATGTATTTTGCTTCACACATAGACCCCGCCACGACGCTCTGCTTGGAACTGCACCAACTAACAGCTCCACCATTCAATATAAATACGTATCTCATTTGTGACTTAGAGTCATCCGGATCAGTGTCAAAGCTTACATCGATGCAACCGTTTACGATGAGCTCTTTTTCACCTCCGTAAACGAGAAACATATCATTAATCCTTTTCAGGTATTTCAGGATGTTCTTGACCGCTGTCCAGTGATCCACTCCTGGATTACTTTGGTACCTCCCTGCTAAACTAATAGCAAGGCACACATCAAGTCTGGTACACGGCATTGCATACATGATAGGACCTATGGCTGAGGCATAGGGAATGACTTTCATTTTCTCTCTATCTTCTGCAGTGGTCGGGCATTGAGTCTGACTCAACTTCACACCTTGTAACACATGCAAGAACGCTTTCTTTGACTGATCCATTTTGAACTTCTTCAAAACTTTATCAAGGTATGTGCTTTGTGAAATTCCAACTAAGCGTGTTGATCTATCTTTATAGATCTTGATGCCCAATATATAAGCAGGTTCACCGAGGTCTTTCATTGAAAAATTCTTATTCAAGTATCCTTTTATGCTATTCAAAAATTCACTATCATTTCCGATCAACAATATGTCATCCACATATAATATCAGAAATGCTACATAGTTCCCACTCACTTTATTGTAAATGCATGCTTCTCCAAAAGTCTGTATAAAACCATATGCTTTGATCACACTATAAAAGCGTATATTCCAACTCCGAGAGGCTTGCACAAGTCCATAAATGGATCGTTGGAGCTTGCACACTTTGTTAACACCTTTTGGATCGACAAAACCTTCTGGTTGCATCATATACAACTCTTCTTTAAGATATCCATTAAGGAATGCAGTTTTGACATCCATTTGCCAAATTTCATAATCATAAAATGCATCAAATGCTAACATGATTCGGACAGACTTAAGCATCGCTACAGGTGAGAAAGTATCATCATAGTCAACTCCTTGAACTTGTCGAAAACCTTTCGCAACAAGTCGAGCTTTGTAGAAAATAACATTACCGTCAGTGTCAGTCTTCTTCTTGAAGATCCATTTATTCTCTATGGCTTGCCGATCATCGGGCAAGTCAACCAAAGTCCACACTTTGTTCTCATACATGGATCCCATCTCAGATTTCATGGCCTCAAGCTATTTCGCGGAATCTGGGCTCATCATCGCTTCCTCATAGTTCGTAGGTTCATCATGGTCAAGTAACATGACTTCCAGAACAGGATTACCGTACCACTTTGGTGCGGATCTTACTCTGGTTGACCTACGAGGTTCAGTAGTAACTTGATCCGAAGTTTCATGATCATCATCATTAGCTTCCTCACTAATTGGTGTAGGAATCATTGGAACTAATTTCCGTGATGGACTACTTTCCAATTCGGGAGAAGGTACAATTACCTCATCAAGTTCTACTTTCCTCCCACTCACTTCTTTCGAGAGAAACTCCTTCTCTAGAAAGGATCCATTCTTAGCAACGAATATCTTGCCTTCGGATCTGTGATAGAAGGTGTACCCAACAGTTTCCTTAGGGTATCCTATGAAGACACATTTCTCCGATTTGGGTTCGAGCTTATCAGGTTGAAGCTTTTTCACATAAGCATCGCAGCCCCAAACTTTAAGAAACGACAACTTGGGTTTCTTGCCAAACCACAGTTCATATGGTGTCGTCTCAACGGATTTAGATGGTGCCTTATTTAACGTGAATGCAACTGTCTCAAGCATAACCCCAAAACGACAGCGATAAATTAGTAAGAGACATCATAGATCACACCATATCTAATAAAGTGCGGTTACGACGTTCGGACACACCATTACGCTGTGGTGTTCCAGGTGGCGTGAGTTGCAAAACTATTCCATATTGTTTCAAATGAAGACCAAACTCATAACTCAAATATTCACCTCCATGATCAGATCGTAGAAACTTTATTTTCTTGTTACGATGATTTTCCACTTCACTCTGAAATTCTTTGAACTTTTCAAATGTTTCAGACTTATGTTTCATCAAGTAGATATACCCATATCTGCTCAAACCATCTGTGAAGGTCAGAAAATAACGATACCCACCGCGAGCATCAACACTCATTGGACCGCATACATTATTTCCAATAAGTCGGTTGCTCGCTCCATTGTTCCGGAGAACGGAGTCTTAGTCATCTTGCCCATGAGGCATGGTTCGCAAGCATCAAGTGATTCCAAAAGCCCATCAGCATGGAGTTTCTTCATGTGCTTTACACCAATATGACCTAAATGGCAGTGCCACAAATAAGTTGCACTATCATTATTAAACTTGTATCTCTTGGCTTCAATACTATGAATATGTGTATCACTACTATCGAGATTCAATAAAAATAGACCACTCATCAAGGGTTCGGGTGCATGACCATAAAAGATATTACTCATATAAATAGAACAACCATTATTCTCTGATTCAAATGAATAACCGTCTTGCATCAAACAAGATCCAGATATAATGTTCATGCTTAACGCTGGCACCAAATAACAAGTATTGAGGTCTAAAACTAACCCCAAAGGTAGATGTAGAGGTAGCGTACCGACCGCGATCACATCAACTTTGGAACCATTTCCCATGCGCATCATCACCTCGTCCTTAGCCAATCTTCACTTAATCCGTAGCCCTTGTTTCGAGTTGCAAATATGAGCAACAAAACCAGTATCAAATACCCAGGTGCTACAACGAGCATTAGTAAGGTACAAATCAATAATACATATATCAAATATACCTTTCACTTTGCCATCCTTCTTATCCACCAAATACTTGGGGCAGTTCCGCTTCTAGTGACCAGTGCCTTTGTAGTAGAAGCACTCAGTCTCAGGCTTAGGTCCAGACTTGGGATTCTTCACTTGAGAAACAACTTGCTTGCCGTTCTTCTTGAAGTTCCCCTTCTTCCCTTTGCCCTCCTTCTTGAAACTAGTGGTCTTGTTAACCATCAACACTTGATGCTCCTTCTTGATTTGTACCTCCGCAACCTTTAGCATTGTGAAGAGCTCAGGAATTGTCTTATCCATCCCTTGCATATAGAACATCTCATATGCTCCATGATGTTCAAAACGTCATTGAAGTCCCGATTCTAAGCCGTAAAGCATGGCACACTGAACTATCGAGTAGTCATCAGCTTTGTTGTGCAAGACGTTCATAACATCCGATGTTGCTCCTGTAGCGGGCTTTGCACTTAGCGGTGCTTCCAGGACGTAATTCTTCTATGCATCAATCAGGATAATCCTCAAGTTACGGACCCAGTCCGTGTAGTTGCTACCATCATTTTTCAACTTAGCTTTCTCTAGGAACGCATTAAAATTCAAAGGAACAGTAACACGGGCCATTTATCTACAACAACATAGACATGCAAAATACTATCAAGTACTAAGTTCATGATAAATTAAAGTTCAATTAAATGATCACGCGATCCATATCAACTAAACCATGCCCGATCATCACGTGATATGGAGTAGCTTTCAATGGTGAACATCACTATGTTGATCATATCTACTATATGATTCATGCTCGACCTTTCGGTCTCAGTGTTCCAAGGCCATATCTGCATATGCTAGGCTCGTCAAGTTTAACCCGAGTATTCTACGTGTGCAAAACTGGCTTGCACCCGTTGTATGTGAACGTAGAGCTTATCACACCCGATCATCACGTGGTGTCTCGTCACGACGAAGTGTAGCAACGGTGCATACTCAGGGAGAACACTTATACCTTGAAATTAGTCAGAGATCATCTTATAATGCTACCGCTGTACTAAGCAAAATATGATGCATAAAGGATAAACATCACATGCAATCAATATAAGTGATATGATATGGCCATCATCATCTTGTGCCTTTGATCTCCATCTCCAAAGCACCGTCATGATCACCATTGTCACCGGCTTGACACCTTGATCTCCATCGTAGCATCGTTGTCGTCTCGCCAACTATTGCTTCCACGACTATCGCTACCGCTTAGTGATAAAGTAAAGCAATTACATGGAGATTGCATTTCATACAATAAAGCGACAACCATATGGCTCCTGCCAGTTGCCGATAGCTGTTACAAAACATGATCATTTCATACAACAATTTATATATCATCACGTCTTGACCATATCACATCACAACAAGCCCTGCAAAAACAAGTTAGACGTCCTCTATTTTGTTGTTGCAAGTTTTACGTGGCTGCTACAGGCTTCTAGCAAGAACCGTTCTTACCTACTCATCAAAACCACAATGATTTTTCGTCAAGTGTGCTGTTTTAACCTTCAACAAGGACCAGGCGTAGTCAAACTCGATTCAACTAAAGCTGGAGAAAAAGACACTCGCTAGCCACCTATGTGCGAAGCATGTCGGTAGAACCAGTCTCATGAACGCGGTCATGTAATGTTGATCCGGGACGCTTCATCCAACAACACCGCCGAATCAAAGTAAGACATTGCTGGTAAACTGTATGACTATTATCTCTCACAACTCATTGTGTTCTACTCGTGCATATAACATCTACGCATAGACCTGGCTCGGATGCCAATGTAGGGGAACGTAGTATTTCAAAAAAATTACCTACGATCATGCAAGATCTATCTAGGAGATGGATAGCAACGAGTGGGGAGAGTGTGTCCATGTACCCTCGTAGACCAAAAGCGGAAGCGTTTAGTAACGCAGTTGATGTAGTCGAACGTCTTCGCGATCCAACCGATCAAGTACCGAATGTACGGCACCTCCGCGATCTGCACACGTTCAGCTTGGTGACATCCCTCAAACTCTTGATCCAGTTGAGGCCGGGGGAGAGTTTCGTCAGCACGATGGCATGGCGACAATGATGATGAAGTTTTACCGGCGCATGGCTTCGCCTAAGCACTACGACGATATGACCGAGGTGTGTAACTGTGGAGGGGGCACCACACACGGCTAATAGAAACTTTGGTGTGTCTTTGGGGTGCCCCCCTCCCACGTATATAAAGGAGGGGGAGACGAGGAGGCCGGCCAAGGTGTGGCGCACCAAGGGGGGAGTCCTACTTGGACTCCCGGTCCAAGTAGGATTCGCCCCCCCTTTCATATTCCAAGGAGAAGGGGGAAAGAGAGGGAGGAGAAGAAGGAAAGGGGGCCCGCCCCCAACCCTAGTCCAATTCGGATTGGGATTGGGGGGGGGGGGCGTGCGCCTAAACCTGGCCGCTGCCTCCTCTCTTCCACTAGGGCCCATGAAGGCCCATTAACCCCCCCGGGGGGGGGGGGTTCCGGTAACCCCCGGTACTCCAGAAAATGCCCGAACCTATCCGAAACCATTCCGGTGTCCAAACATAACTTTCCAATATATCAATCTTTATGTCTCAACCATTTCGAGACTCCTCGTCATGTCCGTGATCTCATCTGGGAATCCGAACAAACTTCGGTTCATCAAAACACATAACTCATAATACAAATCATCATCGAACGTTAAGCGTGCGGACCCTACGGGTTCGAGAATAATGTAGACATGATCGAGACACATCTCCGGTCAATAACCAATAGCGGAACCTGGATGCTCATATTGGCTCCTACATATGCTACAAAGATCTTTATCGGTCAAACCGCAAAACAACATACGTTCTTCCCTTTGTCATCGGTATGTTACTTGCGCGAGATTCGGTCGTCGGTATCATCATACCTAGTTCAATCTCGTCATCAGCAAGTCTCTTTACTCATTCCATAATGCATCATCCCATGACTAACTCATTAGTTACATTGCTTGCAAGGCTCATAGTGATGTGCATTACCGAGAGGGCCCAGAGATACCTCTCCGATACACAGTGACAAATCCTAACCTCGGTCTATGCCAACTCAACAAACACCATCAGAGATACCTGTAGAGCATCTTTATAATCACCCAATTACGTTGTGATGTTTTATATCACACAAGGTGTTCCTACGGTATTCGGGAGTTGCATAATCTCATAGTCTAAGGAACATGTATAAGTCATGAAGAAAGCACTAACAGAAAAACTAAACGATCATTATGCTAACCTAACGGATGGGTCTTGTCCATCACTTCATTCTCTAATGATGTGATCCCATTCATCAAATGACAACACATGTCTATGGCTAGGAAACTTAACCATCTTTGATTAACGAGCTAGTCAAGTAGAGGCATACTAGGGACACTCTGTTTGTCTATGTATCCACACATGTACTAAGTTTTCGGTTAATACAATTCTAGCATGAATAATAAACATTTACCATGATATAAGGAAATATAAATAACAACTTTATTATTGCCTCTAGGGCATATTTCCTTCAATAAAATCATCTTTGCACTTATTCCAAGAATCAATACTATTGCAAGGCAAAGAAGAGAACCAAATTTTTGCAGAATTACGCAAAGAAAACGGAAATAATTTCATCTTCACCACATCATTGTCCACATCTTTTTTCTTTTGCATATCGCATAATTCCACAAGTCATGATGACCACAAGAGGGGACGCAGCATCCTCATTAGGAGTACCAGAAAATTGATCTTTCATAACAAGATTCAACAAAGCAGTATTAATATCACAAGACTCCGCACTAGTGGCGGGAGGAGCAATCGGTGTGCTGATAAAATCATTGTTGTTGGTATTTGAGAAATCACATAACTTGGTGTTCTCTTGAGTCATGATGACCACACAACAAGATTGCACTCAAAAACAGATCCAACAAAAAACGGTGAACAGAAAAAGAGGGGCGAATAAAACGGCAAATTTTTGTGAAGTGGGGGAGAGGAAAACGAGAGCCAAATGGAAAATAATGTAAATTGCGAGGAGATGAGATTTGTGATTAGGAACCTAGTATATGTTGAAGATCCTCTGTAAAATCCCAAATTTTCAATTTGGAATGTTATACACTAGATCATCATGCATAACATATTTTCTTGCATCTCGGCCGATCCTAGAAATTTCACGCAACTCAAGGACCTCCGGAGAGAGTTGGAGATTTCGTTATTTTCATATTTGAGAGTTTCTCAAATTTTGAAAAGAGGATCGTTTGATTTATTTGTTTTATCTTCAATAAATTTTCCGGTGTCAAAATATGAGAGAGGGAATAATATGACTTTCCCAAAATTTAGGAAAATGAAGATTTAATAAATAGATCAATTTTTGTTTGCCGGAGTTTTATTTGCATTTTATCTGGATAGGGAAAAATGCGCGTTTTCAAAAATTGCATTTTAGGTCCGGAGAAAAGTTCATTTTGTTCGGCTCATTTTTAGGAGTCGGGGAAAATTTACTTTAGATTTTTCGGAGTTCGTTTAGATCTCTTTTTGTTTTTTTTTCTCTGCGCGCTGAACCGTTTATAAAAAAAAAATCTGGAGCAGGCCGGCCAGGCCAAGGCCCAGCCGGGCCGAAGGCTACCGCGCCCCAGGCCACCGCGCGCCTAGCGCCAGGCGCCAGGGAGCCGCGCCGCCGCCTCTTGCTCTACGAATCCTTTTAGGATTCTAGGGTAGCCCTTGCCCCTTTTTCCTTTGTTTCGTTATTCCTAGTCCTACTCCGTATATTCTTTCCAATTCCTAGTCTAATTCCTTGCCCTCTACCCCAAGTAAACCCCTCCCCTCCCCAATATAAATACCCAAGCACCCCCCCTCTAAATCATCAAACCCAAAGCCTAGAGCTCCGCCACACCCGCGCGCCGCCCTAAGCCGCCGCCTCACCCGCGCTGCACTGCCACCCCACACCCGCGCCGCCGCCGCACCTTGCCGCCGCCGCCCCACGCCCCCGCCGCCGGAGCCCCTCACCGGAGACCTCGCCGGAGGTAGCCCCGTGCTACATCTATTCTTTTTCTCAGATCGTTTTCTTCTAATCGTTCCGATTCTTTTCTTCTCTAAACCGTTCCGGTTTTCTAGATCGGTTTTTCGTTTCGATCTCTTTTTTTCCGAAACCCTAGATCGGATTCGTTTTCTTCTCCGATTTAGTTACCTTTGGACTGTTCGCCGGACCGTTCGTCCTAACGAACGTGATCACCGGATTTTTCTAGGTTAACAACGTCCGTTCATTTAACCGTTCTTCTTTTTCTTTTCATCGGATTTATTCCGCGATCGCGATCTTAGATCCGATCTTCTTTCTAGTTTTTCTTTTCGCTCGTTTATCGGAATCAGGTGATTCAAGCGCCTGGAGTTTCGTCTCGAAACCGCCGTTCCGTTTAATCAACTTGAACAAGTTTTTGCTACAGTAAAATTTTGACCTAGATTCAACTTGCTAGAACCGAGTTGTTTTCTTCCGCCGTTTGTTTTTCGTTCTTTCTTTGCAACCGGAGTTCTTAAATTGAACTTTCTGGTTCATTCTCTTGTTCGAGTTTTACCTGCGCATTAGATGAGTACTTATTGTTTGCTTGTTGTTTGTCTGCGATAGATTACCCGGATTGCGCCGCTTGTTACTTCGAAACCCTAGGACTCGCGGATCATCAGCAAGGCAAGTAACACTTTGATCATACCTTTTCTACAACCCAGTTTTATTGCATTAGATCAATCCTCACACATTGCATGATTAGGATCTAATTAAATTGTGGGATGGGAAGTAGATGAGGTAGTACCTATTACCTGTATTATTATGAAACCTTTGGGAGTTACTTCAACGTTTGCTTATTATTATGCCATGCTATGCTAGTAGACGTGGATTGGGTGAGTGATATCCATTACAGATGTGAGTTGATAATTTTAAAAGGTTTATCTAAGGTGGCAACTTAAACACACATCTGGGTGGATTGAGGCACCTGATGTCTATCAGGACTTGCCTGTTTTTTTTTGGACCGCCACCCAGGCTCAAAGGGATCATAAGATCTTTCATGCTAGAAACTTCCGTGTGCAGCCACAAGCCATTATGGGCTCTGGCATAGTTGACTAAGTTGTGCGAACTCTTACGGGGTGGACTAGCAGATGTAGGGGTTGTAGGTGGTACGGTCTACCCCACATGTAAGGTGCTAGCGCTTCTGAAAGACTGTGTCTCGGTCATCCGTTTTCTCAAACACCATGTAGTGCGAGAAAACAAACGGAGGCGATCGAGTCTTGTGGGGAAAAGTGCGTAAACCTCTGCAGAGTAACAAACTAATCATGATTAGCCGTGTCCCCGGTTATGGACAACTTGAGTATCTAGTACTTGAATATCATTGTGAATCTCAACATGTTACCTCTAATTAATGTTATTGGGTTTTAATTATTTTTAATTGGGATTGAGAATGCTGTCAACCATTCTCAATGTTTCACAACCACCATGATAGTTAAATAAATTTATTCCTTTGCAGTAGGGAAAATTGGCTTTACGCAAAACTGTAACCATAGAGCTTTCCACCAGCCATATGTGCATATAGTATAGCTGTTTCATTCCATTATTCTCTATGTGTTACATTGCCAGCATATTCCATGTGCTGACCCGTTTTTGGGCTACAACGTTAATGTTGCAGACTTTTCAGACGACGATTGAGGTGCGTTTAGGTCGTGGCCCTATACTCAGTGATGCCGCTGGAGTTGATGGACCCATTTATCTTCCGAGTCTTCCGCTGTTATTTTTATTATATGGCCTTAAGCCATATTCAGTGTAATAAGTTCTTTTTGGGCCATCGATGTAATAAGTGTGTGATTGCAACTCTGCTATAAAACCTCAATGTACTGTGTGGTGTCAGCATTACTGATCCAGGGATGACACCGTAGCACAGTAGACGTGATCTATTCGGGTCAGGTCGCTACAGAGATGGTATCAGAGCACACGCTGACTGTAGGACACGACCACTAAGTTAAAGCCATAGATCACTATTCTCTCCTCATTTTCTAACTCCTCATCTTTTCTACTCTATTAGGATGACGAACGTGAAGATTAAGTACGCTCAACCGGATGAGGGCACACCATTTGGATTTCACCTGAAGGAAGTCACCAAGTACCTGAACATTGGATTACCAAGCTTCACGGGAACCTTCAACGCCACTCTGCCTGAAGAGGAGCGCTAGAAGATTCAAGCTCACGTTCCGGGAAGGACATTCGCGCCAATCACGAAGCCCATAGATAGTGTTTTCAATGCACCAACCTGGAGTCTGGGAAGGAGCATGGCAGCCCATATCACCATAGGACGTATTGGAGAAGTTTATCAAGAAGACCTCAAGGACACTATCTACCAGATTTGCGGACGCCGAGATGAACAATGGGAGTTAGTCAGCACCAAGAAGGATAGATCCATTGCAGCATTCATCCAGGAGTTAACCCAGCACATTCGACGCCACGAGAACCAGATGTGCAATGATATGATAGAGTTGAAGAATGCGAAGGCAAGGATCATCAAGCTAGAAGGAGAACTGAAGTCTACACGCAAGGACTACATGGACGAGATCGTAGCTCTAGCAAGGCACAATTGCGATCTTAAGCAGGAGATTGAAGAACTCAAGAGGAAGTTAGCATCCAAGGAAGAAGACGAGTACGTCACCTGTCCGGACAACTACATCATCATCGACGACACCGATTCGGATCCAAGTGAACCCGACTTTGAAGACGAAGCTGGAGCAGATATCATGGAGTCTTCCACCGGTTCAAATTTCTAGATGACCGCCAGATAGTAGTAGTATTTTCCCATGTAAACATTATAGTCGAGCACTTTTGCGATAGTTTTAGACCGTTTGTAAGCCCTTGTTTGATTGATTGAAGTGATTTTGTGTGCATTTGCCTCATGTGCATATGGGTAGTGTTTTCCCTTTAGACCCCTCTATTCTTAATTCTCGTCTTTTCTAAACCCTCAGATGCCTCCAAGACGTGACAATGGATTTCCACCGGAGCTCACTCAGTTGATCCAGCAGCAGAATCAATTGATGCAGATGTTAGTTCAGAACCAACAGAACAACAACAACAACCCACCACCACCACCACCTGTTGACCACTTAGCCCGTTTCCTTAGGCTGAATCCGCCGGTGTTTTCCAGTAGCACCAAGCCAATAGTAGCAGACGATTGGCTCCGTAAGATAGGAAGGGAGTTGACCACTGCAGGATGCACGGATGGTGAGAAAGTGAAGTTTGCCGCACACCAGCTTGACGGACCCGCGGCAGCATGGTGGGAGAATTTCATAGCCACTTACCCAGTTGACACTGTCACATGGGATCAGTTTCAGCAAGCTTTCCGCACTGCCCATGTTTCAGTAGGAGCTATGGCCATAAAGAAGCGTGAGTTTCGCAACTTACGCCAAGGAGGAAGGACTATTGGCCAGTATGTGGAGGAGTTTAGTAAGCTAGCCCATTATGCCCCAGATGACGTTGCTACGGATGCAGCTAAGCAAGAGAAGTTTCTGGAAGGACTGAATGATGAACTAAGCATGCAGTTGATGGTAGCGAGTTTCAACAACTACCAGGAGTTGGTAGATCGTGCCATCATGATTGAAGGGAAGCAACAACAGATTGAGAACCGTAAGAGGAAGTATGGACAGGGGAAGTATAACTCTGGAGCCCATCAGAAGCCCCGTTTTGCCCCTAAACCGGGATTTCAGTTTCAGCACACCCATGGAGGAGGTAGCACGCACAACCATAATGGCCACAAGAATGGTAATGGGAATGGAGGAAGCAATGGACAGAACCGCACCATCCCATCGACCCCAACCAAGAGAGATCTGAGTAATGTCACTTGTTTCAAGTGTTCGAAGACCGGACATTATGCCAATGAATGTCCTGAAGGCCAGAATGGAAATGGCAATGGAAGCTCTGGGAAGAAGCCGAACCCTTTCAATAGGGGACAGGTGCACCATGTTAATGTGGAGGAGGTCGAAGATCAGCCCGATGCGGTAATCGGTAAGTTTTTGGTTAAGTCATTTACTGCACTCGTTCTTTTTGACACTGGTGCATCGCATTCATACATATCAAGGGGATTTGTGGATAAGTATAACCTGCCAACCCAAGCCCTTAGGTCACCCATGTTAGTAAGCTCACCAGGAGCAGAGTTTATGGCTACACGATGGTGTGATCGGTTACCATTAAGGATTGGTAACTATGTGTTTCCCTCAGACCTAATAGTATTGGAATCTCAAGGATTGGATGTGATATTAGGCATGGATTGGTTATCAAAGTATGAAGGGAATATTGAGTGTGCTAGTAAGTCAATTTTGCTTACTACACCAGAAGGGAGAAGGATCAAGTATGTATCCCGACATGTACCAAAAAGGACACAAGTAAATTGCCTAACATGAGTTGTTCAAGAAGAAGTACCAGTGGTAAAGGATTTTCCTGATGTATTTCCTGAGGAATTGCCCGGCATGCCACCGGATAGAGACATTGAGTTTTTGATTGGGTTATTGCCAGGCACAGGCCCAATATCGAAGCGACCATATAGGATGCCAGCAAAGGATTTGGTGGAAATTAAGAATCAGATTAAGGAGTTATTGGATAAAGGTTACATTCGCCCAAGTTCTTCACCTTGGGGATCACCCGTACTTCTAGTAGAAAAGAAGGATGGATCATTAAGGATGGTTGTAGATTATCGGGGATTGAATGAAGTAACCATCAAGAACAAGTACCCACTGCCGATGATTAATGATCTGTTTGATCGATTGCAAGGAGCTAAAGTGTTTTCCAAGATCGATTTGCGATCAGGGTACCATCAGTTGAAGATTCGAGAGCAGGACATACCTAAGACAGCATTTACCACGAGATACGGATTGTATGAGTATACCGTTATGTCATTTGGATTGACTAACGCACCTGCCTATTTTATGAACCTGATGAACAAGGTATTTATGGAGTTTTTGGATAAGTTCATCGTAGTGTTCATTGATGACATCCTGATTTATTCAAAGAATGAAGAGGAACATAAGGAACATTTGCGTTTGGTTTTGGCGAAACTAAGGGAACATCAGTTATATGCCAAATTTAGCAAATGTGAGTTTTGGTTGAAGGAAGTAGGATTCCTCGGACACGTTATATCCGGAGAAGGTATAGCAGTTGACCCCACAAAGGTTGAGACCGTAACCGAATGGGAAGCACCAACAACAGTTGGAGAGATCCGGAGTTTTCTTGGACTCGCAGGATACTACCGGAGATTTATTGAGAATTTTTCAAAGATTGCGAAGCCTATGACGGAATTGTTGAAGAAGGATACTAAGTTCAAATGGACTGAAGAGTGTGAGGCTAGTTTTCAGGAGTTGAAGAAACGATTGGTTACCTCACCAGTGTTGATATTGCCAGATCAGACCAAGGATTATGAGGTGTATTGCGACGCTTCACGTCGAGGACTTGGAGCAGTGCTTATGCAGGAAGGAAGAGTTGTTTCGTATGCTTCACGACAACTGAAGCCTCATGAGTTGAATTATGCCACACATGATTTGGAGTTAGCAGCCGTAGTGCATGCATTGAAGACGTGGAGACATTTCCTCATTGGAAATCATTGTGAGGTGTACACGGATCATAAGAGTTTGAAGTACATTTTCACGCAGAAGGAGTTGAACCTCAGACAAAGGAGATGGTTGGAGCTCATCAAGGATTATGACATGAGATTGCATTACCATCCCGGAAAGGCTAATGTAGTAGCTGACGCATTGAGCCGTAAGAGCCATGTCAATACGATAATGACGGGGAAAATACCCAAGGAGTTAGCAGAAACCCTTCGTGAGCTATGTTTGGAAATAGTTCCGAGAGGCTATGTAGCCGCATTGGAGATTCAATCAACATTGATGGATAAGATCAGAGAAGCTCAGAAATCTGACAAAGAGATTGCTGCTATAAAGGAGAAACTCAGCAAAGGAAAAGCAAAGGGATTTCGTGAGGATGAGCACGATACCCTATGGTTTGAGGACCGTGTTTATGTGCCCAATGACCCGGAGATCAGGAAGTTGATTTTGCAGGAGGCACATGATTCACCGTATTCGATTCACCCAGGGAATACCAAGATGTATTTGGATTTGAAAGAAACATTCTGGTGGACCGGAATGAAGAAGGATATTGCAGCATATGTGGCAGTTTGTGACGTATGTCAGAGAGTAAAGGCAGAACATCAGAAGCCAGCAGGATTGTTACAACCATTGCCGATACCCGAATGGAAGTGGGATAAGATAGGCATGGATTTTATCACAGGACTACCCAGGACGAAAGCAGGGTATGACTCGATATGGGTAGTAGTTGATCATTTGACGAAGGTAGCACATTTCATTCCAGTTAAGACCACTTACACCAGTGCTAAGTTGGCAAAGATATACATGACTAGAATTGTTTGTTTGCATGGAGTTCCGAGGAGTATCTACCCAATTTACCTCAAAGTTTTGGAATCAGTTGCATGAAACTTTGGGAACCAGACTAGAGTTCAGCATAGCTTTTCATCCGCAGACAGATGGACAGACCGAGAGAGTCAATCAGATTTTGGAAGATATGCTGAGAGCTTGTGCACTAGATTATGGATCTAGTTGGGACGATAACTTGCCGTATGCGGAGTTTTCTTATAACAACAGTTATCAAACCAGTTTGAAGATGGCACCTTTCGAAGCTTTATACGGAAGGAGGTGCAGGACACCGTTTTCATGGAACGAGGTTGGAGACCGACAATTCTTTGGACCAGATTTGATTAAGGAGTCTGAACAGAAAGTTAAGTTGATTCGTGATAGGCTCAAGGTAGCCCAGTCCAGGCAGAAGAGCTACGAAGATTCTAAACGCAAGGAGATAGTTTACGAAACCGGAGACAGAGTTTATCTTCGAGTATCCCCACTTTGAGGAGTTAAGCGCTTTGGAGTTAAGGGAAAATTAGCACCGCGTTTCGTTGGACCGTTTAAGATCTTGAAACGTATGGGAGAAGTCGCGTATAAGTTGGAATTACCAGAGGGACTGTCAGGAGTTCATGATGTATTTCATGTTTCTCAGTTGAAGAGATGTCACGCCGAGATGGCGGAGGTACCGCTAAGAGATACCGTGCCGCTTGAAGCGATTCAGTTGAAGGACGACTTAACATATGAGGAGAAGCCAGTCAAGATTCTCGATTATGCCAGCAGAGTTACCCGCGGCAAGGTTATCAAGTTTTGCAAAGTTCAGGGGAACCACCATTCAGAGGATGAAGCCACCTGGTTGAGAGAAGAAGATTTGCTCAAAGACCACCCTCACCTATTTTCTAGCCAACCCGAATCTCGAGGGCGAGATTCATCTTAAGGGGGGTAGGTTTGTAACATCCCAAATTTTCAATTTGGAATGTTATACACTAGATCATCATGCATAACATATTTTCTTGCATCTCGGCCGATCCTAGAAATTTCACGCAACTCAAGGACCTTCGAAGAGAGTTGGAGATTTCGTTATTTTCATATTTGAGAGTTTCTCAAATTTTGAAAAGAGGATCGTTTGATTTATTTGTTTTATCTTCAATAAATTTTCCGGTGTCAAAATATGAGAGAGGGAATAATATGACTTTCCCAAAATTTAGGAAAATGAAGATTTAATAAATAGATCAATTTTTGTTTGCCGGAGTTTTATTTGCATTTTATTTGGATAGGGAAAAATGCGCGTTTTCGAAAATTGCATTTTAGGTCCGGAGAAAAGTTCATTTTGTTCGGCTCATTTTTAGGAGTCGGGGAAAATTTACTATAGATTTTTCGGAGTTCGTTTAGATCTCTTTTTGTTTTTTTTCTCTGCGCGCTGAACCGTTTATAAAAAAAACTGGAGCAGGCCGGCCAGGCCAAGGCCCAGCCGGGCCGAAGGCCACCGCGCCCCAGGCCACCGCGCGCCTAGCGCCAGGCGCCAGGGAGCCGCGCTGCCGCCTCTTGCTCTATGAATCCTTTTAGGATTCTAGGGTAGCCCTTGCCCCTTTTTTCCTTTGTTTCGTTATTCCTAGTCCTACTCCGTATATTCTTTCCTATTCCTAGTCTAATTCCTTGCCCTCTACCCCAAGTAAACCCCTCCCCTCCCCAATATAAATACCCAAGCAGCCCCCCTCTAAATCATCAAACCCAAAGCCTAGAGCTCTGCCACACCCGCGCGCCGCCCTAAGCCGCCGCCTCACCCGCGCCGCACCGCCACCCCACACCCGCGCCGCCGCTGCACCTTGCCGCCGCCGCCCCACGCCCCCGCCACCGGAGCCCCTCACCGGAGACCTCGCCGGAGGTAGCCCCGCGCTACATCTATTCTTTTTCTTGGATCGTTTTCTTCTAATCGTTCTGATTCTTTTCTTCTCTAAACCGTTCCGGTTTTCTAGATCGGTTTTTCGTTTCGATCTCTTTTTCCGAAACCCTAGATCGGATTCGTTTTCTTCTCCGATTTAGTTGCCTTTGGACCGTTCGCCGGACCGTTCGTCCTAACGAACGTGATCACCGGATTTTTCTAGGTTAACGACGTCCGTTCGTTTAACCGTTCTTCTTTTTCTTTTCGTCGGATTTATTCCGCGATCGCGATCGTAGATCCGATCTTATTTCTAGTTTTTCTTTTCGCTCGTTTATCGGAATCAGGTGATTCAAGCGCCTGGAGTTTCGTCTCGAAACCGCCGTTCCGTTTAATCAACTTGAACAAGTTTCTGCTACAGTAAAATTTTGACCTAGATTCAACTTGCTAGAACCGAGTTGTTTTCTTCCGCCGTTTGTTTTTCGTTCTTTCTTTGCAACCGGAGTTCTTAAATTGAACTTTCTGGTTCGTTCTCTTGTTCGAGTTTTACCTGCGCATTAGATGAGTACTTATTGTTTGCTTGTTGTTTGTCTGCGATAGATTACCCGGATTGCGCCGCTTGTTACTTCGAAACCCTAGGACTCGCGGATCATCAGCAAGGCAAGTAACACTTTGATCATACCTTTTCTACAACCCAGTTTTATTGCATTAGGTCAATCCTCACACATTGCATGATTAGGATCTAATTAAATTGTGGGATGGGAAGTAGATGAGGTAGTACCTATTACCTGTATTATTATGAAACCTTTGGGAGTTACTTCTACGTTTGCTTATTATTATGCCATGCTATGCTAGTAGACGTGGATTGGGTGAGTGATATCCATTACAGATGTGAGTTGATAATTTTAAAAGGTTTATCTAAGGTGGCAACTTAAACACACATCTGGGTGGATTGAGGCACCTGATGTCTATCAGGACTTGCCTGTTTTTTTTGGACCGCCACCCAGGCTCAAAGGGATCATAAGATCTTTCATGCTAGAAACTTCCGTGTGCAGCCACAAGCCATTATGGGCTCTGGCATAGTTGACTAAGTTGTGCGAACTCTTACGGGGTGGACTAGCAGATGTAGGGGTTGTAGGTGGTACGGTCTACCCCACATGTAAGGTGCTAGCGCTTCTGAAAGACTGTGTCTCGGTCATCCGTTTTCTCAAACACCATGTAGTGCGAGAAAACAAACGGAGGCGATCGAGTCTTGTGGGGAAAAGTGCGCAAACCTCTGCAGAGTAACAAACTAATCATGATTAGTCGTGTCCCCGGTTATGGACAACTTGAGTATCTAGTACTTGAATATCATTGTGAATCTCAACATGTTACCTCTAATTAATGTTATTGGGTTTTAATTATTTTTAATTGGGATTGAGAATGCTGTCAACCATTCTCAATGTTTCACAACCACCATGATAGTTAAATAAATTTATTCCTTTGCAGTAGGGAAAAATTGGCTTTACGCAAAACTGTAACCATAGAGCTTTCCACCAGCCATATGTGCATATAGTATAGCTGTTTCATTCCATTATTCTCTATGTGTTACATTGCCAGCATATTCCATGTGCTGACCCGTTTTCGGGCTGCAACGTTAATGTTGCAGACTTTTCAGACGACGATTGAGGTGCGTTTAGGTCGTGGCCCTATACTCAGTGATGCCGCTGGAGTTGATGGACCCATTTATCTTCCGAGTCTTCCGCTGTTATTTTTATTATATGGCCTTAAGCCATATTCAGTGTAATAAGTTCTTTTTGAGCCATCGATGTAATAAGTGTGTGATTGCAACTCTGCTATAAAACCTCGATGTACTGTGTGGTGTCAGCATTACTGATCCAGGGATGACACCGTAGCACAGTAGACGTGATCCATTCGGGTCAGGTCGCTACATCCTCCCCGACAACGGCGCCAAAAAGTCCTTTTGATGCGGCTTGAAGCTTTGTCGGTATTTCCCCAAAGAGGAAGGGATGATGCAGCACATCAGCGGTAGGTATTTCCCTCAGATGTGAAATCAAGGTTATCGAACTAGTAGGAGAACCTATCAACACAACGTAAAAAACACCTGCACATAGATAAGAAATCTTCGCAGCCCCACGTGTTAAAGGGGTTGTCAATCCCTTCCGGGTACACCGCCTCAAGATAGGCAAACGGACGTGAGATAAATTGTAGTAGATTCCTAGATTGAACGCCAAATAAAATAAATAAGAATAAATTGCAGGAAGGTATTTTTGTGTTTTTAGTTTAATAGATCTGAAATAAAAGCAAAGGAAAATAGATTGCAAAGTCAAATAATATGAGAAAGAGACCCGAGGGCCGTAGGTTTCACTAGTGGCTTCTCTCGAGAAAAATAGAAAATGGTGGGTAAACAAATTACTATTGGGAAATTGATAGAGTTTCAAATAATCATGATGATATCCAGGCAACGATCATTACATAGGCATCACGTCCAAGATTAGTAGGCCGACTCCTGCCTGCATCTACTACTATTACTCCACACATCAACCACTATCCAGCATGCATCTAGTGTATTAATTTCATGGAGAAACGGAGTAATGCAATAAGAACGATGACATGATGTAGACAAGATCTATCTATGTAGAGATATACCCCATCGTTTTATCCTTAGTAGCAACAATACATACGTGTCGGTTCCCCTTCTGTCACTGGGATCAAGCACCGTAAGATCGAACCCACTACAAAGCACCTCTTCCCATTGCAAGATAAATAGATCAAGTTGGCCAAACAAAACCCAAATATCGGAGAAGAAATACGAGGCTATAAGAGATCATGCATAAAAGAGATCAAAGAAACTCAAATACTTTCATGGATATAAAAAGATAGATCTAATCATAAACTCAAAGTTCATCGATCCCAACAAACACACTGCAAAAGAGTTACATCATATGGATCTCCAAGAGACCATTGTATTGAGAATTAAGATAGAGAGAGAGAGAGAGAGAGAGGAAGCCATCTAGCTACTAAATACGGACCCGAAGGTCTACAAAGAACTACTCAAGCATCATCGAAGAGGCACCAATGGAGGTGGTGAACCCCATCCGAGATGGTGTCTAGATTGGATCTGGTGGTTCTGGACTCTGCGGCGGCTGGATGAATATTTCGTCGACTCCCCTTGGGTTTTGGGAATATTGGGCTATTTATAAAGCAAAGAGGCGGTCTGGGGGGCACCCGAGGTGGGCACAACCCGCCAGGGGGCGCCTGGGCCTCCCTGCGCGCCCTGGTGCGTTATGCTCTCCTTAGAGCACTCCCAGGTGCAGCCAGGGCCCATTGCGTGTCTTCTGGTCCATAAAAAATCTCTATAAAGTTTCGTGGCATTTGGACTCCGTTTGGTATTGATTTTCTGCGATGTAAAAACATGAAAAAAATAGCAAATAGCACTTGGCACTATGTCAATAGGTTAGTACCAAAAAATTATATAAAATTATATAAAATGATTATAAAACATCCAAGATTGATAATATAATAGTATTGAACAATCAAAAATTATAGATACGTTGGATACGTATCAATGAGTTTGTTGCACAAGTGCTTAGAGATATTCCTCCAAAACCGTCAACCACATTCTCCATATCACATCTATCCAAACCCTAAAGTATCATCTCGGTCCCACCAAAATTCTCTATACCGGACTCACCGAGTTCATCACATACACTGCCGGAGCCAAACCCTCACATTTTGGTTTTACAGATATAGATCTCGGTCTCACCGAGATGGCGTGACCAAGTTTCTGTGATGATGTTGCGTCGTTTCGAAATTACTGAGAGGAAACAATCGGAACTACCGAGACGAAGTCTTTCCCTAGCCATTTCGATTCGGTTGCTCCGAGGTGCTGTGCATCGGTCTCACCGAGACCTCCAACATTCGAATCTTTTACACAGGTTGGTCTCACCGAGATTTTGGTCCGGTGTCACCGAGTTGGGTCAAAAGGTTGTAACGGTTGGATCTTTGGGTGAAGCATATATATACCCCTCTGATACATCTCCAACGTATCTATAATTTTTTGATTCTTCGTTGTTTCTTATCCAATTATATATCATTTTTTGGGACTAACCTATTAACCTAGTGCCTAGTGCCAGTTGCTGTTTCTTGCATGTTTTTAGCTTTTCAGAAAACCAGTACCAAATGGAGTCCAAATGCTACGAAACTTTTTGACGATTTTTTCTCGACCAGAAGGGATCCTAGAAGCTTTGGGAGAAAACCTGCGAATCCACGATGGAGCGACAAGCCCGAAAGGCGCCCCCAGTCTTATGGGCCCCTTGTGGCACCTCTTGACCTAATTCCATTTCTATAAATTCCCAAATATTCTCAATACATTAGAGAGCCACCCGAAACACTTTTTTCGCTGTTGCAACCCTCTGTTCCTTTGAGATCCCATCTGGAGGCCTTCTCCGGTACTCTGTCGGAGGGTGAATCGATCACGGAGGGCTTCTACATCAACCTTTCTTCCCTTCTGATGATGCGCGAGTAGTTTACCACAAACATATGGGTCCATGGCTAGTAGCTAGATGTCTTCTTCTCTCTCTTTGATCTTCAATACAATGTTCTCCTGGATGTTCTTGGAGAACTATTCGATGTAATCCTTTTTTGCGGTGTGTTTTTTGGGATTCGATGAATTGTGGATTTATGATCATATTATTCATAGTTGATAATCGATGCTGATTTGTACCCCACATAGACCCAGAGTTTCCTATATGGGCCCATAGATGTTCGCTATGCTTGTGAGATCAAGATGTATGCAACACATCCGAACTTATGCAAATGGGAAATGCTAGGAGGATTTCGATGTTCCAATTGTAGAGGGAAGTACTGGGATATGCCGTTGGCCTCAATTATATCAAGTCAGCAGCGCGTAAAACAGCGTGACCCTAACAAGAGGTTGGCAAGTTGCAAATTCATCAACAAAGGTCTTGCAATGAATTTGATCCTCTTAATCAATTATTCAGCCAAACCATTTTGTCTTTTGACATATGAAACAGAGCTGTGAACTTTGCTACCTCTTGAGCACTGCATTGGTTTTCCCTTGAAGAGGAAAGGGTGATGCGGCAAAGTAGCATAAGTATTTCCCTCGGTTTTTGAGAACCAATGTATCAATCTAGTAGGAAGCCACACGCAAGTCCCTCGTACCTACACAAACAAACAAGAACCTTGCAACCAACGCGATAAAGGGGTTTTCAATCCCTTCACTATCACTTACGAGAGTGAGATCTGATAGAGATAATAATGATAAAATAAATATTTTTGGTATTTTTATGATATAGATTGAAAGTAAAGATTGCAAAGTAAAATAGATTGGAAACTTATATGATGGAAGATAGACCCGGGGGCCATAGGTTTCTCTAGTGGCTTCTCTCAAGATAGCATAAGTATTACGGTGGGTGAATGAATTACTGTTGAGCAATTGATAGAAAAGCGAATATTTATGAGAATATCTAGGCATGATCATGTATATAGGCATCACGTCTGTGACAAGTAGACCGACTCCTGCGTGCATCTACTACTATTACTCCACACATCGACCGCTATCCAGCATGCATCTAGAGTATTAAATTCATAAGAACAGAGTAACGCCTTAGGTAAGATGACATGATGTAGAGGGATAAACTCAAGCAATATGATATAAACCCCATATTTTTATCCTCGATGGCAACAATACAATACGTGTCGTTTCCCTTTCTGTCACTGGGATCGAGCACCGCAAGATTGAACCCAGAGCTAAGCACTTCTCTGATTGCAAGAACGATCAATCTAGTAGGCCAAACCAAACTGATGATTCGAAGAGACTTGCAAAGATAACCAATCATGCATAAAAGATTTCAGAGAAGAATCAAATATTGTTCATAGATAGACTTGATCATAAACCCACAATTCATCGGATCTCGACAAACACACCGCAAAAAGAGTTACATCAAATAGATCTCCAAGAAGATTGAGGAGAACTTTGTATTGAGATCCAAAGAGAGAGAAGAAGACATCTAGCTAATAACTATGGACCCGAAGGTCTGAAGTAAACTACTCACACATCATTGGAGGGGCCATGGAGTTGATGTAGAGGCCCTCCGTGATCAATGCCCCCTCTGGCGGAGCTCTGGAAAAGGCCCCAAGATGGGATCTCTTGAGTACAGAAGGTTGCGGTGGTGGAAATAGGGTTTCGTGGTGCTCCTGGATGTTTTCGGGGTATGTGAACATATATAGGAGGAAGAAGTAGGTCGGTTGAGCCACGAGGGGCCCACGAGGGGGAGGGCGCGCCCCCTACCTCGTGGCCACCTCGTTGGTTGCTTGACGTCCACTCCAAGTCCTCTGGATCACGTTTGTTCCAAAAATCACGGCCCCGAAGGTTTCATTCCGTTTGGACTCCGTTTGATATTCCTTTACTGCGAAACACTAAAATAGGCAAAAAAATAGCAATTTGCACTGGGCCTTGGGTTAATAGGTTAGTCCCAAAAATAATATAATGGTGTAAAATAAAGCCCATTAACATCCAAAACAGATAATATAATATCATGGAACAATCAAAAATTATAGATACGTTGGAGATGTATCAGCATCCCCAAGCTTAATTCCTGCTCGTCCTCGAGTAGGTAAATGATAAAAACAGAATTTTTGATGTGGAATGCTTTCTAGCATGTGCTTCAATGTATTTTTCTCTATTGTGGCATGAATGTTTAGATCCGAAAGATTCAAGATAAAAGTTTATTGCTGACATAAAAATAGTAATACTCCAAGTATGCTAGTCAAGCAATTATGTCTTATCAAAATACTATAGCCAAAGAAAACTTATCCCTACAAAGTCATATAGTTTGGACATCCTTCATTTTCGTCACACAAAATGCTCCCATCATGCACAACCCCGATGAGAAGCCAAGCAATTGTTTCATACTTAGCCTTTTCAAACTCTTTCAACTTTTACGCAATATATGACCGCGAGCCATGGACATAGCACTATGGGTGGAATAGAATATGATGATTGAGGTTGTGTGAGAAGACAAAAAGGGAGAAAGTCTCACATTGACGCGGCTAATCAATGGGCTATGGAGATGCCCACCGATTGATGCCAATGCAAGGATTAGGGATTGCCATGCAACGAATGCACTAGAGCTATAAATATATGAAAGCTCATCAAAGAAACTAAGTGGGTGTGCATCCAACTTGCTTTCTCACGAAGACCTAGGGCATTCGAGGAAGCCCATCATTGAAATTTACAAGCCAAGTTCTATAATGAAAAATTCCCACTAGTATACGAAAGTGACAAAATAATAGACTCTCTATCATGAAGATCATGGTGCTACTTTGAAGCACAAGTGTGGAAAAAGGATAGTAACATTGTCCCTTCTCTCTTTTTCTCTCATTTTTATTTGGGCCTTCTTTTTTTATGGCCTCTTTTTTTTCGTCCGGAGTCTCATCCCGACTTGTGGGGGAATCATAGTCTCCATCATCCTTCCCTCACATGGGACAATGCTCTAATGATGATCATCACACTTTTATTTACTTACAACTCGATACTTAGAACAAAATATGACTCTATGTGAATGCCTCTGGCGGTGTACCGGGATTGCAATGAATCAAGAGTGACATGTATGAAAAATTAAGCATGGTGGCTTTGCCACAAATACGATGTCAACTACATGATCATGCAAAGCAATATGATAATGATGATGCGTGTCATAATAAATGGAATGGTGGAAATTTGCATGGCAATATATCTCGGAATGGTTATGGAAATGCCATAATAGGTAGGTATGGTGGCTGTTTTGAGGAAGATATAAGGGGGCTTATGTGTGATACAGCGTATCATATCACAAGGTTTGGATGCACCGGCGAAGTTTGCACCAACTCTCAAGGTGAGAAAGGGCAATGCACGGTACCGAAGAGGCTAGCAATGATGGAAGGGTGAGAGTGCGTATAATGCATGGACTCAACATTAGTCATAAAGAACTCACATACTTATTGCAAAAATCTACAAGTCATCAAAACCAAGCACTACGCGCATGCTCCTAGGGGGATAGATTGGTAGGAAAAGACCATCGCTCGTCCCCGACCGCCACTCATAAGGAAAGCAATCAAAGAACACCCCATGCTTCAAATTTGTCACATAACGTTTACCATACGTGCATGCTACATGACTTGCCAACTTCAACACAAGTATTCATCAATTTCACAATTACTCAACTAGCACACCTCTAATATTACCACCTTTATATCTCAAAACAACTATCAAGCATCCAACTTCTCCTAGCGTTTAAAATTTATAACCAAAGTGAATTACCATGCTGTTCTAAAGGAATCGTAAAATGATATAAGTGAAGCATGATAGATCAATTATTTCTATAAAATAAAACCACCGCCGTGCTCTAAAAGATATAAGCGAAGTACTAGAGCAAAAATTATCCAACTCAAAAGATATAAGTGAAGCACATAGAGTATTATAATAAATTCCAATTCATGTGTGCCTCTCCCAGAAAGGTGTGTACAGCAAGGATGATTTTGGTAAACTAAAAATCAAGGACTCAAATCATACATGACGCTCCGAGCAAAACACATATCATGTGGCGAATAAAAATATAGCTCCAAGTAAAGTTACCGATGGACTAAGACGAAAGAGGGGATGCCTTCCGGGGCATCCTGAAGCTTAGGCTTTTGGTTGTCCTTGAATTTTACCTTGGGGTGCCTTGGGCATCCCCAAGCTTAGGCTCTTTCCACTCCTTGTTCCTTAATCCATCAAATCTTTACCCAAAACTTGAAAACTTCACAACACAAAACTTAAAAGAAAATCTCGTGAGCTCCGTTAGTAAAATAAAACAAACCACCACTTCCAAGTACTGTAATGAACTCATTCTTTATTCATATTGGTGTTAAACCTAATGTATTCCAACTTTTCTATGGTTCATAAACTCTTTTACTAGCCATAGATTCATCAAAATAAGCAAACAACACACGAAAAACAGAATCTGTCAAAAACAGAACAATCTGTAGTAATCTGTAGGTTTCGAATACTTCTGTAACCCCAAAAATTGTAAAATAAATTTCTGGACGTGAGGAATTTATCTATTAATCATCTGCAAAAATAATTAACTAAATATCACTCTCCAGTAAAAAAAATGGCAGCAAATCTCGTGAGCACTAAAGTTTCTGTTTTTTACAGCAAGATCGCAAAGACTTTCCCCAAGTCTTCCCAAAGGTTCTACTTGGCACAAACACTAATTAAAAGCATAAAACAACATCTAAGCAGAGGCTAGATGAATTATTTCTTACTAAACAGAATCAAAAAGCAAGAAGCAAAAATAAAATTGGGTTGCCTCCCAACAAGCGCTATCGTTTAACGCCCCTAGCTAGGCGTAAAAGCAAGGATAGATCTAGGTATTATCATCTTTGGTATGCAATCCATAAGTGGCTCTCATAATAGATTCATAAGGTAGTTTAATTTTCTTTCTAGGAAAGTGTTCCATGCCCTTCCTTAACGGAAACTAGAATCTAATATTCCTTCCTTCATATCAATAATTGCACCAACCGTTCTAAGGAAAGGTCTACCAAGAATAATAGGACATGTAGGATTGCAATATATATCAAGGACAATGAAACCTATGGTGTAGCGACCCGACCTCAGACGGTCAAGTCTCTGTGCTTAAGTGTCATCCCTGGATCGGTATGCTGATACACACAGTACTCGAGGATTTATAACAGAGGTAAATCACATGTATAAAGTAACGTAAATACTATTACCTCAATCCAAATAGCGGAAGTAACAAGGTTGTGGATTCCCATCAACACCAACGGTAAAGTTGAGTGTAGAAATCGTAACCCTAACGTATCACTTACTCGTCGTAAAAATCCTGCAACATGAGATGTTGCAGCCACAAAGGGTCAGTACATTGAATGTACTGGCAAATTCACACCATAGAACAATGATGAATGAAGGCTATCACTACATGCATATATGGCTGGTGGAGGCTCTATGGTTATAATGTTTTTTGGGAAAAGCCAAATTTCCCCTACTACAAAGGAATATATTTTATTTAACTACAAAGTTTGTTGAAACACATATTGAGAAGGTTCCTCCAACTCAATGCCAAATTAATAATCATCAACCCAACAAATTGATTAGATAAAGTGTTGAGATCAACAGGATAATTCAAGAACCAGATACTCAAGATGTCCATAACCGGGGACACGGCTAATCATGATTAGTTTGTACACTCTGCAGAGGTTTGCACACTTTTCCCCACAGGACTCGATCTCCTCCGTTTGATTTATCGCACTATATGGTGTTTGAGAAACGGATGACCGAGACACAGCCTTTCAGGAGCATTTACTCTCTACTCCGGGCAGACCGGTACACCTACAATCCCCCTACATCTGCTAGTCCACATCTTCGAGAGATCACACAACTTACTCAACTATGCCAGAGCCCATAATGGCTTGTGGCTGCACACGGAAGTTTCTAGCATGAATAATCTTATGATCCCTTTGAGCCTGGGTGGCATTCCATAGGGTGATCACACAGGTCCTCCGGGATCCCCTTGGGCAAGCACTGGGTTCTCCAGGTGCCCGGGAAAACCACTGGGTGATCCAGGGTGCCCCTACCATTCCACCCAGATGTGTATTAAAGTAGCCACCTTAAGTTAACCATTAATTATCAACTCTCACATCTGACACGAATACAGTCAACCAAATCCACATCTACGAGCATAGCATAGCAGTATAAGCATAACGTATAAGTAACTCCTAGGGTTTGATACAGGACAATAGGTTCTACCTCATCAACTACTTCCCAATACCCACATGTTATCAAATCCTAACCATGCAATGTTTGAGGGTGAAACTAATGCATAAAAACTGGGTATGAAAGGGATATGATCAAAGTGTGAACTTGCCTTGTACAGTTGACATAGATGATTCGCATTCATAACTCCTGATAGTTCTACTCGTCACACTCCGTTTCAATCTATCGTAAGCAAGCAATAGTAACCATACATAAGCAATCACTCAAAAGATCAGAAAGAAAGAACAAAACAATTCGGAAAACATTAAACCAAGCAAATAACTCTTGCAACATAGAACAATTCCAAACAGTACCAAAATTAAGTAAATTTGGCCTTATCAGAAAGTTTAGGTCAAGAGCTTCGATTTGCAAAAAGAATCAACTAAATAGGAGTTATAAAACACGAGTTATGAACCAAAGAAGTTTGAATTCAAATCTGTATGAAAAACAAATTTTAAATTTTCAAAACATGTTTAAGTTGTCTTACTAGATAGAGGGGATCATAACGAAGAAGTGGGTGTTGGTTTCGTCGGATTTGGACAAACGAGCAAAAAGTAGTGATCGTTTGAAGATCATGGACTAAACTGCAAGAAAAGAATTCACACAAAGGTCCCTGGCCGAAATTAAAAAAGAAAAGAAAAATAAAACTACTAAATAACGGTCATTTGCTTATCTGATCTAAACAGCGGACGCTCGCTGATTAATAAACCAAAAAAACAGATCTCGGGTTTTCAAAGAAACCAAACTAAACCGAAAATAAACCAGATTGAACCGGGGCAACGGTTTTACCGGTCCATGGCGGTTTTGTTGGCGGCGGCGGTTTACGCGGGTTTTTCCACGGTGGCGGGCTCCGGCGGCGGCGACAGCGCTTGCAGCGGCGAGGCGCTGGCGGTGGCAGCAGCTACGCGGCGGCGGCGCGAGGTGGATGCGGCGCGGGCGAGCAGCGACGACAGATCGGCAACGCGAAGGCGGAGGCGGCAATCTGTGGCAGCGGCACTGGAGCATGCGGCGGCGGCGAGAAGCAGGGAGGGGACGAGGAGAGAAAAGGGGGTCGAGCGGTGGCTTAAATAGGCGGAGGAGGCGACGGGTGGCGTGGAGGAGGGGTCAAGGCGGCGGGGCGGAGGCTGAATCGGCCACGGCGGCGGCGCTGGCGCGCGGGCGGTGGACTCCCGCTCGGGGGGGAGACGACGCGACGAGGCTGGGCTTTGGCCTGGCCCGGTTGGAGCTGGGTCGGCCCAGTTCGGCAGAGGAAATTGTTTTTTTACAATTTAACAGAAAGTAAACTAAAACCAAATAAAACAAAATATACTATAGGCAAATAATATATCAAAATTTTCAGAAAAATATTATATACAACATGAACATTTTTCTAGTATCAAATAAAATCTACAAAAATTCAAATAAAGCAAAGAGTGCTAGAGCTCTAATAAAAATCATTTTAAAAATACAAAAATGATTTCAAATTTATTTCTCTCTAATTTTCCATTATAGGGAATCATTTTACCCTATTTCTGAATATTTTATTTTTAGAGAAAAATAATTTGAATAAAAATCTAAATAACTCCAAATTAAAAATAATTTCAAAAGGACTTTAATTTTTTCCTTTTAAACTTTCAACTCATATTTCATATGTTTGAAGAAGTCATTTTATCTTCTCTCATGAAAATCATTGAGTTGCTTAAAGTTTCTGAATTTGAAATAGTTCCAAATGGAATTCAAATATTTTCAAAAACCCTTTTCATTTATTTAAATGGAAGAAGTCATATCATCTTCACTCAAGGGTTTTGTGATGAAAAGAATTTGAATTCATGGAGATCAGAAAGCAAGGGTGAAAGTTTGGGAAAGTCCTTTTGTCCCCTCTCATTCAACTTTCAAAAAGTTTCGAATTTCACTCAATTTCACACAAGCAGCTACACCACAATCAAATAATCAATTAAATCTATCTATTTAATACAACATTCCAAAATTTAGAATTTTGGGATGTTATAAACCTACCACCCTTAAAATGAATCTCGTCCTCGAGATTCGGAGAGGCTAGCAAGAAATAGGTTAGGTTTGGGGGTCTTCTCAAAATCCATCGATCATCACAGGGGGTCTGGGGTGCTACCACCCTTAGAAGTATGGTTACTGTTCCATCAAAACTTATATACTCCATCCTTTTTGTTGACATGGTCGGCCTTCTCATTTTCTCAGGGAAATTCCTTCTCTGGGCTCTTCCGGTAGTGGCATAACCTTTACCGCAATCCTTCTGTCCTTTCATCTTGATAAGGTTCTTCTGTGACTGGGTCTTCTTAGCTGACAAGTCTGGCGCCAATACTAAACAACTATCGATATCTCATGGTGGTCAACAATTTATGGTTTCTCCTGCAGGAAATGGGTCTGGGTTGAACCTCACTGTATGACCTATGATTGGCAAGATCTGCCCTGTACAAGGGAAAAATTGCTATACCATTCTATGGTTTAAACAAGGTTTTGATCATCGTCTCTCTACTATGGGTAAGTCACTCAGATTTACCATCCCATATAGCAAGGCGAATAATACGAGTAAGTCGGTATGGTGATCAGTCCATCCCACACCCAAATCATTACCTTGTATATGGTTTAGCAAATCTCTTATTCTAACACTCGGTCATCCTCACAAGCATTGCAGAATTTCTCTTGTCGATGAACTAAGTTCGGATAAATCCATTTATTCTGCAAGCCAAACAAACATCTATCGTTCCTTCACAACTCTCAGGTTTTGTGTTACTCCTATAAGATCGTCTATCGATAAAATCATAATTTCTTCCAGGGTTATTCCTTCAGCAAGAATGTGCTTGCTTCTTAGCAGGTCCTGGGGCCTGTGGGTTATGGCCCATCTCATCACTTGTAAACCTTAAACTCATCATCGGGGCAACAGATCATTATTCCAACATCCAGCTTCCTAGCATACTTAGAATCCATCCAATTGTATTGTCTCCCTTCCTACTATTGGTACCAAACTAAGATGTGATTACTCAAACTCATCATGGAGTTACAATTGCTCCATATTGCGTACATCATACCTCCTTTACATCCAATAATACTTCCTCCCTTCATACTCTTGGGGTATCCCACATATCAAGATAAAGCTCGTACTTATTTTGTCCGTACTCCACTTAGTGGAACATCATTATCTCTTCCAGGGGTCAAGGGTTCTCACAGGGCACTACCACCCTTAAAATGCTCCCAATCTTCCATAGACCAAATTTCTCATACCCTCGAAAAATGGTCAAAATCCTTCTTCATAAAATCCAAATTTTTACCAACGATGCTAACTTTATTGATTCTCAAAGTATTACAATCTCTTGCTTTTCCATTACATGCCTCAACTCAACACCTCAATATAAAAGAGTTGTTCCCACTACTACTGCTATATTTCTCATAGACACAACTAAGTATCACAAGTCTCCTTCTCCTTGGGACAATCTCTGGCAAAGTGCCCTGCTTCATTACAACAGAAACATCTTACTTCCGACAAGTATCGTGGTTTCCTTTTTGGGCAACTGCTGAAGTAGTGCCCTGACTCCTTGCACCTGAAACAAGTGATATGACTCAGGTCCTTCCTGGAATCCAATCTGCTTCTCTTCCTGGACTTTTCCGTTCCAATCAGGGCTTCTATTTCCTATGGGTCATACTCTACTTCCTCGGTCGGGAATTCTACTAGATCCCCATTCAGACAATTTTGGGAGATGGGTCCTTCTTCTCCACATGAATAACATGACTTAGTGCATGGTTTAATTGGGTTTTCTTTGGGTGTGTCCTCCACCTCTTCCTTCATCACCAGTTCTTCTAAAATTTCCACGAGGGCTCCTATCATTGGTTCTTTCTTTTGCTAGATGGTTCTTCGAACCATGAGGTAAATGCGACACTGAGCAGGGTAGTGGGTAGTTCCTTCACACAAGAAGCAAGTTACCAGTCTAGTGGGGCATTCTTCCTTTGGGTGACTTTCTTCACAATGAGGGCATTCATCCTTGTGTTCTTTATGGGTGTGTCCTATTTCACCATAGAGCTTGCATGCACAAGGTTTCTTCATATCACTTCCATAAGGCTTCAATTTCTGGGACACAAACCGAGACTTTGGCAAAGTCAACTTAAATTCTTTCCAAGTAGTTACTCCCTGCCATCCATTGATGGTTTGGTACATCCTCCACCAAGTAGCAGCACCTCTTTCAAAGTACTGAAGAGCATGCTGGGTCATATCCTTTCTGGCTATAGTGTTATTTTTCACATGATTCTCCATGTTCTGAATCCATCAGTCTGTCTCCAATTGGCTTATCGGTCCCAAAAAAATATGTGTTCATCTCCATTCATCCTCTATTGGGTCCATGGGTTTTGGGGTGAGATAAGAGAGATAGAGAGGGATACACACAATACAAACAATAGTTTAGAAAAGACAAAAAAATTTGTGGCTGTCGGAAAAACACAAACAAAAGACAGCTCACAAACGTTGGATATAACGTAGGCATATAACAAGGGTTTGGTCTTCTAAAGGTCAATATATCTTCAACATTGCCAAACTCTTCAAGTCTTGCTCATGTCTCCGATGGCTCCTTCCGATCGTGTTTGTCCTTCTCAAGTTCTTCTGCCAGATCCTCTCTATTGACAAAAAGTTTCTCGTGACGTCCTTTAATATTCTAGGGTTGAATTCCAAACTTCTGGGTTTCAACATCCTTGGCATGAACCTTGGTCCAACTGTCATTCAGTTACTAAGGAATCTCCAGTACCTCGAGGTTTTGCTCCCCCAGCTTGGCTACCTTTAGCTTCTCGGTCCTGAGTTCTTCATGAAATGCTTCCTTGTCAAATATGGCTTCCTGCAGGTCCATCTTAAACTTCTTGATGTAATTCTCTAGATCCTAGCGTTACACCAGCTAAGGTTAAAACTACATCCTTTTCTGATAGGTGCTCCATTAGCCCTTTTGTCATCCAATCCTTTAGAAGAAATGCAAGCTCAACTCAGCATGGTGACAATAGCATAAGCGGGCGATAACATCATGGATAGCTATGTTTCTTCCCTTGTCATTGCCATGAGCTAACCTTCCATAGTTGGTATCTCCTGCCTTAGGGTTTTCTTGAAAAAACTTTGAGTTTTTAACTCTCCATGTTCGGGTCTATCTCCAACACACATTGATCTCGGGTATTTGACAACTTCAATAGTCTGAGAAGTTCCTTAAGGGTAGCCTTTCTAGGTCATACCAATCTGGAAATTCTTCAGAGGCTTCAAATTCTCCTAGTCTTCAGAGTCTTCAATCGTTGTAGTTTCCATTATTATAATGCTCGGTAAAATCCTCTTCATTCCAAAGTGCTCTTAGTTGTCCGATATCTTGTACTCCTTGGAGTGGTCTCATCAGTCGATTCCTCATGTGGTCAAAAGGGGAAAGGGGTATAGTCTCACTAAAAGGGAATATTTGAATAAGCTCAAAAGAGAAGAGAGATAAAAGATCTTTTTCAAAAAGAAGTTTTAGAGAAAATATTTCCTATGGGCTGGCCAGTTTCTAGGGGTCACATCCTACAGTCAACATGTGATCTAATACCATTTTGTAGCGACCCGACCTCAGATGGTCAAGTCTCTGTGCTTAAGCATCATCCCTAGATCGGTATGCTGACACACACAGTACTCGAGGATTTATAACAAAGGTAAATCACATGTATAAAGTAACGTAAATACTATTACCTCAATCCAAATAGCGGAAGTAACAAGGTTGTGGATTCCCATCAACACCAACGGCAAAGTTGAGTGTAGAAATCGTAACCCTGACGTATCACTTACTCGTCGTAAGAATCCTGCAACATGAGACGGTGCAGCTACAAAGGGTCAGTACATTGAATGTACTGGCAAATTCACACCATAGAGCAATGATGAATGAAGGCTATCACTACATGCATATATGGCTGGTGGAGGCTCTATGGTTATAATGTTTTTTGCGAAAAGCCAATTTTTCCCTACTGCAAAGGAATATATTTTATTTAACTACAAAGTTTGTTGAAAAAAATATTGAGAAGGTTCCTCCAACTCAATCCCAAATTAATAATAATCAACCCAACAAATTGATTAGGTAAAGTGTTGAGATCAACAGGATAATTCAAGAACCAGATACTCAAGATGTCCATAACTGGGGACACGACTAATCATGATTAGTTTGTACACTCTGCAGAGGTTTGCGCACTTTTCCCCACAAGACTCGATCTCCTCCGTTTGATTTCTCGCACTACATGGTGTTTGAGAAACGAATGACCGAGACACAGTCTTTCAGGAGCATTTACTCTCTACTCCGGGCGGACCGGTACACCTACAATCCCCTACATCTGCTAGTCCACCTCTTCGAGAGCTCACGCAACTTACTCAACTATGCCAGAGCCCATAATGGCTTGTGGCTGCACACGGAAGTTTCTAGCATGAATAATCTTATGATCCCTTTGAGCCTGGGTGGCATTCCGTAGGGTGATCACACGGGTCCTCCGGGATCCCCTTGGGCAAGCACTGGGTTCTCCAAGTGCCCGGGCAAACCACTGGGTGCTCCAGGGTGCCCCTACCATTCCACCCAGATGTGTATTAAAGTAGGCACCTTAAGTTAACCATTAATTATCAACTCTCACATCTGTCATGAATACAGTCAACCAAATCCAGGTCTACGAGCATAGCATAGCAGTATAAGCATAACGTATAAGTAACTCCCAGGGTTTGATACAGGACAATAGGTTCTACCTCATCAACTACTTCTCAATACCCACATGTTATCAAATCCTAACCATGCAATGTTTGAGGGTGAAACTAATGCATAAAAACTGGGTATGAAAGAGATATGATCAAAGTGTGAACTTGCCTTGTATAGTTGATGAAGATGATTCGCACTCATAACTCCTGATAGTTCTACTCGTCACACTCCGTTTCAATCTATCGTAAGCAAGCAATAGTAACCATACATAAGCAATCACTCAGAAGATCAGAAAGAACAAAAAAGACAATTCGGAAAACATCAAACCAAGCAAATAACTCTTGCAACATAAAACAATTTCTAACAGTACCAAAATTAAGTGAATTTGGCCTTATCAGAAATTTTAGGTCAAGAGCTTCGATTTGCAAAAACAATCAACTAAATCGGAGTTTTAAAACATGAGTTATGAACAAAAGAAGTTTGAATTCAAATCTGTTTGAAAAACAAATTTTAAATTTTCAAAAATATGTTTAAGTTGTCTTACTAGATAAAGGGGATCATGACGAAGAAGTGGGCGTTGGTTTCGTCGGATTTGGACAAATAAGCAAAAAGTAGCGATCGTTTGAAGATCAGGGACTAAACTATAAGAAAAGAATTCACACATAGGCCCCTAGCTGAAATTAAAAAAAGAAAAAGAAAAACTACTAAATAACGAGCGTTCACTTATCTGATCTAAACAGTGGACGTTCGCTGATTAATTAACAAAAAACAGATCTCAGGTTTTCAAAGAAACCGAACTAAACTGAAAATAAACCGGGGCAACGGTTTTACCGGTCGACGGCGGTTTTGTCGGCGGCGGCGGTTTACGACGGTTTTTTCTGTGACGGCGGGCTTCGACGGCGGTGGCGGCGCTTGAAGCGGCGAGGCGTTGGCGGTGGCAGCAGCTACGCGGCGGCGGTGCAAGGTGGATGCGGGACGGGTGGGCAGCGGCGGCGGATCGGCAGAGGGCGGAGGCGGCGATCTGCGGCGGCGGCGCTGGAGCATGTGGCGGCGGTGAGAAGCGGGGAGGGAAGGAAGAGAGAAGAGGGGGTCGGGCGGCGGCTTAAATAAGCGGAGGGGGCGACAGGTGGCATGGAGGAGGGGTCAAGGCGGCGGGGTGGAGGCCGAATCGGCCACGGCAGCAGCGCTGGCGTGCGGGCGGCGGACTCCCGCTCGGGTGGGAGACGATGCGGCGAGGCTGGGCTTTGTCCTGGCCCGGTTAGAGTTGGGCCGGCCCAGTTCGGCGGAGGAAATTGTTTTTTTACAATTTAACAGAAAGTAAACTAAAACCAAATAAAACAAAATATACTATAGGCAAATAATATATCAAAATTTTCAGAAAAAGATTATTTACCACATGAACATTTTTCTAGTATCAAATAAAATCTACAAAAATTAAAATAAAGTAAAGAGTGCTACAGCTCTAATAAAATCCAATAAAAATCAATTTAAAAATACAAAAATCATTTCAAATTTATTTCTCTCCAATTTTCCATTGTAGGGAATCATTTTACCCTATTTCTATATATTTTATTTTTGGAGAAAAATAATTTGAATAAAAATCCAAATAACTCCAAATTAAAAATAATTTCAAAAGGACTTTAAATTTGTTCCTTTTAAACTTCCAACTCATATTTCATATGTTTGAAGAAGTCATTTTAACTTCTCTCATGAAAATCATTGAGTTGCTTAAAATTTCTGAATTTGAAATAGTTCCAAATGGAATTCAAATATTTTCAAACCCATTTCATTTATTTAAATGGAAGAAGCCATATCATCTTCACTCAAGGGTTTTGTGATAAAAAGAATTTGAATTCATGGAGATCAGAAAGCAAGGTTGAAAGTTTGGGAATGTCCTTTTATTCCCTCTCATTCAACTTTCAAAAAGTTTCGAATTTCACTCAATTTCACACAAGCAACTACACCACAATCAAACAATCAATCAAGTCTATCTATTTAATATAACATTCCAAAATTTAGAATTTTGGGATGTTACATACGGGCACACAATTCCTATTTGCAACAATAAGAGCATCATTAATTCTTCCCATAGGCTTCTTAATGGTGGAATCCACAAGATGCAAGTTTAAAGAACAATAATCAAATTCACGGAAACCTAGCAAATCACACAAAGCTTAAGGAATTGTGGAAACACTGGCACCCAAATCACATAAAGAAAAGCATTGATGATCTTTAATCTTAATTTTAATAGTAGGTTCCCACTCATCATGAAGATTTCTAGGGATAGAAACTTCCAATTCAAGCTTTTCTTCATAAGATTGCATTAAAGCATCAACGATATGTTTAGTAAAAGCTTTATTTTGACTATAAGCATGCGGAGAATTTACCACGGATTGAAAAAAGGAAATACAATCTATTAAAGAACAATTATCATAATTAAATTCCTTGAAATCCAAGATAGTGGGTTCATTATTATTTAAAGTTTTGACCTCTCCAATCCCACTTTTATCAATTTTTGCATCAAGATCTAAAAACTCCGAATCATTGGGACACCTTCTAACTAAAGTTGACTCATCTCCAGTCCCATCATTATCAAGATTCATATTGCAAAACAAAGATTTAATAGGAGACACATCAATAACTTTTAGATCTTCATCTTTATTAGCATGGAAACTAGAAGAACACGCTTTCACAAAGCAATCTTTTTTAGCACGCATCCTAGTGGTTCTTTCTTTGCACTCATCAATGGAAATTTTCATAGCTTTGAGAGACTCATTGATATCATGCTTGGGTGGAATAGATCTAAGTTTCGAAGAATCAACATCAAGAGAAATTCTATCCACGTTCCTAGCCAACCCATCAATCTTAGACAATTTTTCTTCAATCAAAGCATTGAAACTCTTTTGTGAACTAATAAATTCTTTAATATTAGATTCAAAATCAGAGGGCATCTTATTATAATTTCCATAATAATTGTTGTAGGAATTACCATAATTATTAGAAGAATTACTAGGAAACGGCCTAGGATTAAAATTACCTCTATACGCGTTATTACCAAAATTGTTCCTACCAACAAAATTCACATCCATAGATTCATTATTATTATCAATCAAAGTAGGCAAAGGCATATCATTAGGATCAGAAGAAACACTTTTATTAGCAAAAAAATTCATAAGTTCATCCATCTTTCCACTCAAAACATTGATTTCTTCTATAGCATGCACCTTTTTATTAGTAGATCTTTCAGTATGCCATTAAGAATAATAAACCATAATATTATCTAGGAGTTTAGTAGCTTCTCCTAAAGTGATTTCCATAAAAGTGCCTCCCGCGGCCGAATCTAAAAGATTTCTAGAAGCAAAGTTCAATCCAGCATAAATTTTTTGTATAATCATCCAAAGATTCAAACCATGTGTAGGGCAATTATGTATCATTAATTTCATCCTCTCCCAAGATTGGGAAACATGTTCATGATCAAGTTGCTTAAAATTCATAATATCGTTTCTAAGAGTGATGATCTTAGCGGGAGGAAAATACTTAGAGATAAAAGCATCTTTGCACTTATTCCATGAATTGATACTATTTTTAGGCAAAGACGAAAACCAAGTTTTAGCACGATCTCTAAGAGAAAACGGGAATAGCTTCAGTTTAACAATATCATTATCCACACATTTCTTCTTTTGCATATCACACAAATCAACAAAGTTATTTAGATGGCTAGCGGCGTCTTCACTAGGAAGGCCGGAAAATGGATCTTTCATGACAAGATTCAGCAAGGCAGCATTAATTTCACAAGATTCAGCATCAGTAAGAGGAGCAATCGGAGTGCTAATAAAATCATTATTTTTGGTATTGGAAAAGTCACACAACTTAGTATTATCTTGAGCCATCATGATGAGAAAGCAATCCAACACTCAAACAAACAAGAAACAAGCAAAAAGAGGCAAACTGGAAAAGAGAAGGGGAACGACAGAAGAGGGTGAATAAAACGACAAGGGTGAAGTGGGGGAGAGGAAAACGAGAGGCAAATGGAAAATAATGTAATGCGAGGGATAAGAGTTTGTGATGGGTACTTGGTATGTCTTGACTTGTGCGTAGACTCCTCGACAACAGCGCTAGAAATCCTTCGTGCTACCTCTTGAACACTGCATTGGTTTTCCCTTGAAGAGGAAAGGATGATGCAGCAAAGTAGCGTAAGTATTTCCTTCAGTTTTTGAGAACCAAGGTATCAATCCAGTAGGAGGCCACACACAAGTCCCTCGTACCTACACAAACAAATAAGAACCTCGCAACCAACGCGATAAAGGGGTTCCCAACTTACGAGAGTGAGATCTGATAGAGATAATAATGATAAGATAAATATTTTTGGTATTTTTATGATATAGATTGAAAGTAAAGATTGCAAAGTAAAATAAATTGGAAACTTATATGATGGAAGATAGACCCGGGGGCCATAGGTTTCACTAGTGGCTTCTCTCAAGATAGCATAAGTATTACGGTGGGTGAACGAATTACTGTCGAGCAATTGATAGAAAGCGAATAATTATGAGAATATCTAGGCATGATCATGTATATAGGCATCACGTCCATGACAAGTAGACCGACTCCTGACTGTATCTACTACTATTACTCCACACATCGACCGCTATCCAGCTTGCATCTAGAGTATTAAGTTCATAAGAACAGAGTAACACCTCAGGTAAGATGACATGATGTAGAGGGATAAACTCAAGCAATATGATATAAACCCCATATTTTTATCCTCGATGGCAACAATACAATACATGTCATTTCCCTTTCTATCACTGGGATCGAGCACTGCAAGATTGACCCAAAGCTAAGCACTCCTCCCATTGCAAGAATGACCAATCTAGTAGGCCAAACCAAACTGATGATTCGAAGAGACTTGCAAAGATAACCAATCATGCATAAAAGATTTCAGAGAATAATCAAATATTGTTCATAGATAGACTTGATCATAAACCCACAATTCATCAGATCTCAACAAAACACCGCAAAAAGAGTTACATCGAATAGATCTCCAAGAAGATCGTGGAGAACTTTGTATTGAGATCCAAAGAGAGAGAAGAAGCCATCTAGCTAATAACTATGGACCCGAAGGTTTGAAGTAAACTACTCACACATCATCAGAGGGGCCATGGAGTTGATGTAGAGGCCCTCCGTGATCAATGCCCCCTCCGGCGGAGCTCCGGAAAAGGCCCCAAGATGGGATCTCTTGGGTACATAAGGTTGCGGCGGTGTAAATAGGGTTTTGTGGTGCTCCTGGATGTTTTCGGGGTATGTGAACATATATAGGAGGAAGAAGTAGGTCGGTTGAGCCACGAGGGGGGAGGGCGCGCCCCCTGCCTCATGGCCACCTTGTTGGTTGCTTGATGTCCACTCCAAGTCCTCTCGAGCACGTTTGTTCCAAAAATCACGCTCCCGAAGGTTTCATTCTGTTTGGACTCCATTTGATATTCCTTTTCTGTAAAACACTAAAATAGGAAAAAAAACAGCAATTTGCACTGGGCCTTGGGTTAATAGGTTAGTCCCAAAAATAATATAAAAGTGTAAAATAAAGCCCATTAACATCCAAAACAGATAATATAATAGCATGGAACAATCAAAAATTATAGATATGTTGGAGACGTATCAAACTTCAATCCCCAAAGCCATGCAATAATCATTGAAAGCATGTGGCAGATGGCATGCATGCGCCGGCTGATACGTCTCTAACGTATCTATAATTTTTTATTGTTCCATGCTATTGTATTATCTGTTTGGAATGTTTTATATGCATTAGTACGCTATTTTATATTATTTTTGTGACTAACTTATTAACCTAGAGCCCAATGCCAGTTTTTGTTTTTCCTTGTTTTTGAGCTTCGCAGAAAAGGAATACCAAATGGAGTCCAAACGGTATAAAACCTTCGTGGTGATTTTTCTTGGACCATAAGACACCCCGGAGACTTGGAGTTCAAGTCAGAAGAGCCACGAGACGGCGACAAGATGGGAGGGAGCGTCCAGGGGGTAGGGCGTGCCCCTACCTTGTGGGCCCCTCGTGACTCCCCTGACCAAATTCTTCGTCCTATATATTTACATATATTCCCAAACCACCAGAGCATCCATGAAAACACTTTTCCACTACCGCAACCTTCTTTTCCCATGAGATCCCATCCAGGGGCCTTTTTCGGCATCATGTCCGAGGGGGATTCGATCACGGAGGGCTTCTACATCAACCATATTGCCTTTTCGATGAAGCGTGAGTAGATTACCTCAGACCTATGGGTCCATGGCTAGTAGCTAGTGTTGGGGAACATATCATGCAATTTCAAAAAATCCCTATGCTCACGCAAGATCTATCTAGGAAATACATAGCAACGAGAGGGGGAGAGTGTGTCTACATACCCTCGTAGACCAAAAGCAAAAGCGTTTGACAACACGGTTGATGTAGTCGAACTTCCTCTCGTTCCGACCGATCAAGCACCGAATGTACGGCACCTCCGAGTTCTACACACGTTCATCTCGATGATGTCCCTCGAACTCTTGATCCAGGAAAGTGTTGAGGGAGAGTTCCGTCAGCACGGCGGTGTGGTGACGGTGATGGTGAAGTAATCCGCGCAGGGCTTCTCCTAAGCACTATGTGAATATGACCTTAGGCGTGAACTATGGAGGGGGCGCCGCACACGGCTAACAACTATTGATTGCGTGTTCTAGCGATGCCGCCCCATATAATATATATATATATATATATATATATAGGTTGGAGGGGAGGAGAGGCAGCCAAGGGGACGCCCCAAGTAGGAGGAATCCTACTTGGGTTCTTACCAATTCGACCTCCCCCCTTTCCTATTCCTATTCGAAGTAGGAAGGGAATAGGGGGAAGGGGGAATCCTATTCCCTTTTTCCTTTCCTTCTTCCCATTTCCTTCTCCAATTTGGCCAGCCCATATGGGGGGGGGGCGCACCAGCCCCTTTGTGGCTGGTGTGTTTCCCTTCTTGGCCCATAAGACCCATATCTTTGCCAGGGCTGTCCAGAACCCCTTCTGGTGAACCGATATGTACCCGGTACCCCCGGAACACTTCCGGTGTCCGGATACCATCGTCCAATATATGAATCTTTACCTCTTGACCATTTCGAGACTCCTCGTCATGTTCGTGATCTCATCCAGGACTCCGAACAACATTCGGTCACCAAATCACATAACTCATATAATACAAAATCGTCATCGAACATTAAGCGTGCGGACCCTACGGGTTCGAGAACTATGTAGACATGACCGAGATTCCTCTCCGGTCAATAACCAATAGCGGAACCTGGATGCTTATATTGGCTCCCACATATCTGATGTCTACTATGCAACTTTATTCTTGTAGACTCGTGTTGGGCCTCCAAGCGCAGAGTTTTGTAGGACAGTAGCAATTTTCCCTCAAGTGGATGACCTAAGGTCTATCAATCCGTGGGAGGTGTAGGATGAAGATGATCTATCTCAGACAACCTTGCAACCAAATAATAAAAAGTCTCTTGTGTCCCCAACACACCAAATACAATGGTAATTTGTATAGGTGCACTAGTTCGGCGAAGAGTTGGTGATAAAAGTGTAATATTGATGGTAGAAAGTTATTTTTATAATCTGAATAAATAAAAACAGCAAGGTAGAAAATAGTAAACAGGCACAAAAACGGTATTGCAATGCTTGAAAATGAGGCCTAGGATCCGTACTTTCGCTAGTGTAATCTCTCAACAATGCTAATATAATTGGATCATATAACCATCCCTCAACGTGCCATGAGGAATCACTCCAAAGTTCCTATCTAGCGGAGAACATAAGAAGAAATCATTTGTAGGGTACGAAACCACCTCGAAGCTATTCTTTCCGATTGATCTATCCAAGAGTTCGTACACCAAATAATTTCAGATTCATAATACTCAATCCAATACAAAGAACCTCAAAGAGTGCCCCAAGATTTCTATCGGAGAAACAAAGACAAGAACGTGCATCAACCCCTATGCGTAGATTACCCCAATGTCACCTCGGGAATCCGCGAGTTAAGTGCCAAAACATATATCATGTGAATCAATACGCTACCCCATTGTCACCACGAGTATTCATATGCAAGACATATATCAAGTGCTCTCAAATTCATAAAAGTATTCAATCTGATAACAACAAAATCTCAAAGGGAAAAACTCAATTCATCATAACAAAATAGAGAGGGGAAAACACCATATGATCCAACTATATTAACAAAGCCTGCGATACATCAAGATCGTGAGATCTCAAGAACACGAGAGAGAGAGAGAGAGATTAAACACATAACTACTGGTACAAACCCTCCGCCCCGAGGGTGGACTACTCCATCATCATCGTGGTGGCCGCTAGGATGATGAAGATGGACACCGGAGATGATTCCCCCCTCCGGCAGGGTGCCAGAACGAGGTCTAGATTGGTTTTCGGTGGCTACAGAGGCCTGCGGCGGCGGGACTTCTGATCTAGGTTAACCCCGAGGGTTTTCAGAATATTTGTGAATTATAGGGTAAAGAGGGGGTGCGGGAGGCCACCGAGGTGGGCACAACCCACCTGGGCGCGCTTGGGGTTGTGCCCCCGCGGGGCACCCCCCAGGTGCTGCTGTGGCCCATTGGTGGTCTTCTGGTCCATAAAAAATCCACAAAAAATTTCGCGGTGTCTGGACTTCGTTTGATATTGATTTCCTGCGATGTAAAAAACAAGCAAAAAAAAGCAACTGGCACTGGGAACTAGGTCAATAGGTTAGTCCCAAAATTGATATAAAGTTGCTACGAAATGATTATAAAACATCCAAGAATGATAATAAAACAGCATGAATACTTCATAAATTATATATACGTTGGAGACATATCAGCATCCCCAAGCTTAATTCCTACTCGTCTTCGAGTAGGTAAATGATAAAAGAAATAATTTATGGAGTGTGAATGCTAGCAAAGTGCACAAATTTGATCAATGATAATTTCAATCACTTTTCCTGGCATCATAACATCAACTCTTTCTTATAGAACTTCTCTTGTTAAAGTAGAAACCAATTCACATGTTAAGGTTCAAAGGATGAATTCTCTTGAAACTCAACAACCTATGTTCTCAGTCACCAAGCAACTGTAATTCAACTTATTCAATAAAGTTTAAGTAAGAGCTCCACATACTCAACCATCATATAGTCTTCTATGATTGCTAACACTCACCACATACACAGGAGCAAAATGTTTCAACCAGACACATAGAAAGATAGGGGCTTATAATTTCGCCTCCCAACGTATTCACCTCAAGGGCGATGTCAACAATAATAACTCATGCTACCCATATCCAACTGGATATATGTGCCTAGACCTTTCCTCACCACATGATGCTTGCCAGAAGAGAAAAATAAAAAGGAATAGAGAAAAACTTTGACTCTTTGCATAAAAGTAAATACTGAAAAGTAAAAGATAGGCCCTTCGCAGAGGGAAGCAAAGGTTGTCATGCGCTTATTTTTTTGTATGATCAACCCCTTAATGCAAAAGAACATCACGTTATATTGCCCCTTATGATAGCAACCTTTATTTTACAGTTTGTCGCTTTTATTCTTTGCCATCACAAGCTCGTACAACGCTCAATTTTTATTGCCTTATTGCACCGATGACAACTTACTTGAAGGATCTTATTCAATCCCTAGGTAGGTATGATGGACTATTGAAAATAAGATTTGGGTTTAAGGGATTTTGGATGCACAAGTAGTATCTCTACTTGGTGCGGAATTTTTGGCTAGCAAAGATGGGGGCCAAGCACCACATGTTGAAGGATCTATGACAATATAAATTCTATGTGAATATGAACAAACATAAACCATTACGTTGTCTTCCTTGTCCAACGTCAACAATTTTAGCATATAATATTTTGATGGGGGCTCACAATCACAAAAGATTTCCAGGATAGTATATTTGCATGTGAAAGTTCTCTTCCTTCTACTAATTATTCATTAATTGCTTGTATGACCAATATTGTGATTGTCAAGCTTCAAAATATTTCACTTTATAAACCCAATGTGAAGCTACTACTAGGCATGATATAATTTCAACTTCATGATATTCAATTCATTCAACAATTTACTCATATGATATAAGTGAAGCACAAGAGTAAATGACAAGATACTCCAGAAAGATATAAGTGAAGATAATGAGCATAATATTTCTTTCCTCTCAAATTAATTTAAGTGAATCAAGAGAGAATTTCTTCAAAAATACTAAAGCACGCCGTGCTTAAAAATATATAAGTGAAGCACTAGAGCAATTCCACAGAAAAGAGCATCGTTGACGGGATGTGCGTGCCGCTTACCAAGCCTCCCTGGCAACTATTTGAGGACTCTATTTTATGCAAAACCTTCAGATCTAATTAGTTTATTAAATCAGAAATCTTAATGAAATAAAATGATATTCTAAGAATAACACAACTCATGTGAATAAGCAATAACTTAGGCTCAACCGATACTAACCGATAATTGTTGAAGAGGAAAGGTGGGATGCCTATCGGGGCATCCCCAAGCTTAGATGCTTGAGACTTCTTGAAACACTATCTTGGGATGCCTTGGGCATCGCCAAGCTTGAGTTTTTGTGTCTCCTTAATTCTTCTCAGATCATGGTTTTCCTAAATCTCAAAAGCTTCCTCCACAGAAAACTCAACAAGGACTCGTGAGATAAGTTAGTATAAACGAATGCAAAAACCTTATCATTCTCTACTCTAGAAAATCACTAAAATTATTATTCAACATTGCACACTAAATTCCTCTGCATATTTAATACTTATATCCTCAAATAGAATCATTAAACAAGCAAACATATGCAAACAATGCAAACATAACAGCAATCTGCCAAAACAGTACAGTCTGTAAAGAATCCAAGAGTACCAATACTTCCCTAACTCCAACAGTTATGAAAAATAGATACACTGTAGAAAATTTATCAGAGCTCATTTTTCAAAAAGATTCAACATTTTTTCACATTCTGTATTTTCTAGGGAATTTTTGCAACAACGATAAACTTTCTGTTTTCAAACAGCAACATGTATACTTGCAAAATAAGCATGGCAAAGGCTAAACTTGATATTTTTATTGAAAATAAAGATGAAAAATATTATTCTAAATAACAGCAAGAAAATACTATCAAAATAAAATGATGCTCCAAGAAAAAATATATCATGTGACGAATGAAAACATAGCTCCAAGTGAGGTTACCGATGATGTTGGAGACGAAAGAGGGGATGCCTTCCGGGGCATCCCCAAGCTTAGTTGCTTGGATCTTCCTTGAATATTACCTTGGGGTGCCTTGGGAATCCCCAAGCTTAGGGTCTTGTCACTCCTTACTCTCCTCATATCGACATCTCACCCAAAACTTGAAAACTTCAATCACAAAAAACTTAACGGAACTTCGTGAGATAGGTTAGTATGATAAAGAGCAAACGATTTCACTTTGGTACTGTCAAAGACAAGATTCATAATTGTTTCCACACAATGCCTACAGTAGCTTATCATTTCCAGAATTTATATTGAGCAATATAAGCCATGGAAACTAGAAAACAAGCAAACTATGCACTGAAAACAGAATCTGTCAAAAACAGAATAGTCTGTAGTTATCTATACTCCAACCATACTTCAGCTACTCCAAAAATTCTGAAAAATTAGGAAGACCTGGGTAATTTATCTATTAATATTCTGCAAAAATAATCAGCATTTTATCACGCCTCTGTTAAAAATGAGAATTGTTTTTCTGAGCACAAAAGTTTCTGTTTTCAGCAAGATCAAATCAACTATCACCGTAAGCCAACCCATAGGTCTTACTTGGCACTTTATTGAAATGAAAGCAATAAAACATGATTACTACAATAGACTAATCATTAGAACACACAAAAATGGTAGGTAAAAGTGTTGGGTTGTCTCCCAACAAGCGATTTTCTTTAATGTCTTTTAGCTAGGCATGATGATTTCAATGATGCTCACATAAAAGATAAGAATTGAAACATAACAAGACCATCATGAAGCATATGACTAGCACATTTAAGCCTAACCCACTTCCTATGCATAGGGATTTTGTGAGCAAACAATATATGGGAACAAGAATCAACTAGCATAGGAAGACAAAACAAGCATAACTAGATTTTCATCACATAGAGAGGAAACTTGATATTTTTGCAATATGTAAAAGCATATGTTACTCTCTCATAATTATTTTCAGTAGCATCATGAATGAATTCAACAATATAACTATCACATAAAGCATTATTTTCATGATACATAAGCATAAAAATTTTGTTACTCTCACATAAGCAAATTTGTTCTCATGAATAGTAGTGGGAGCAAACTCAACAAAATAACTATCATGTGATTAAGAATTAAAATCATGATGACAAGTTTCATGGTTATCATTATTATTTATAGCATACATGTCATCACATAATCATCATAGATAGCAACTTTGTTGTCATAGTTAATTGCAACCTCCTCCAAAATAGTGGATTCATCATTAAACAAAGTCATGACCTCTCCAAATCCACTTTCATCAATATAATCATCATAAATAGGAGGCATGCAATCATTATAACAAATTTGCACATCAAATCATGGGGGACTAAAAATATCATCTTCATCAAACATAGCATCCCCAAGCTTATGGCTTTGCATATCATTAGCATCATGTATATTCAAAGAGTTCATACCAACATTACAATCATGCTCATCATTCAAAGATTTTTTGTCAAACATTTTATATAATTCTCCTATATCAATTGAGCACAATTTCCCGAACCATCCTTTGCAAGAAAGATATTATAAAGATGATCAATAATATTATGCAACCTCGATTCCATTTTTTGTGTAGTTTTCTTTTATAAACCAAACTAGTGATAAAACTAGAAACTAAAAGATTCAATTGCAAGATCTAAAGATATACCTTCATCCACTCACCTCCCCGGCAACGGCGCCAGAAAAGAGCTTGATGTCTACTACGCAACTTTATTCTTGTAGACTCGTGTTGGGCCTCCAAGCACAGAGTTTTGTAGGACAGTAGCAATTTTCCCTCAAGTGGATGACCTAAGGTTTATCAATCTGTGGGAGGTGTAGGATGAAGATGATCTCTCTCACACAACCCTGCAACCAAATAATAAAAAGTCTCTTGTGTCCCCAACACACCAAATACAATGGTAATTTGTATAGATGCACTAGTTCGGCGAAGATATGGTGATAAAAGTGTAATATTAATGGTAGAAATATATTTTTATAATTTGAATAAATAAAAACAGCAAGGTAGCAAATAGTAAACGCGCACAAAAACGGTATTGCAATGCTTGAAAATGAGGCCTAGGGTCCGTACTTTCGCTAGTGCAATCTATCAACAATGCTAATATAACTAGATCATATAACCATCCCTCAACGTGTGATGAAGAATCACTCCAAAGTTCCTATCTAGCGGGGAACATAAGAAGAAATCGTTTGTAGGGTATGAAACCACCTCGAAGCTATTCTTTCCGATCGATCTATCCAAGAGTTCGTACTAAAATAACACCAAATAATTTCAGATTCATAATACTCAATCCAACACAAAGAACCTCAAAGGGTGCCCCAAAATTTCTACCGGAGAAACAAAGACAAGAATGTGCATCAACCCCTATGTGTAGATTACCCCAATGCCACCTCGGGAATCCGCGAGTTGAGTGCTAAAACATAAATCAAGTGAATCAATACGATACCCCATTGTCACCACGAGTATTCATATGCAAGACATATATCAAGTGCTCTCAAATCCATAAAAGTATTGAATTCGATAACAACGAAATCTCAAAGGGAAAAACTCAATTCATCACAACAAAATAGAGAGGGGAAAACACCATATGATCTGACTATATTAACAAAGCCCGCGATACATCAAGATCGTGACATCTCAAGAACACGAAAGAGAGAGAGAAATTAAACACATAGCTACTGGTACAAACCCTCAGCCTCGAGGGTGGACTACTCCCTCCTCATCGTGGTGGCCGTCAGGATGATGAAGATGGACACCGGAGATGATTCCCCCCTCCGGCAGGGTGCCGGAACGGGGTTGATACGTCTCCAATGTATCTACTTTTCCTAGAATTTTTCCTCTTGTTTTGGACTCTAATTTACATGATTTGAATAAAACTAACCCCGAACTGATGTTGTTTTCAGTAGAACAACCATGGTGTTGTTTTTGTGCAGAAATAAAAGTTCTCGGAATGGAACGAAACTTTGCGAGGATTTTTTATATCACTAATAAGAATTTTTGGAGCCAAGACCCACCAGAGGGGAGCACCTGGGTGAGCACAACCCACCAGGGAGCGCCCCCCTCTCCTGGCGCGCCCAGGTGGGTTGTGCCCACCTGGTGGCCCCGCAGACCCTGAAACCGACACTATAAAATCCTATTTTTCAAAAAAAAGTCAGGGAGAAAGAATTATCACGATCCACGAGACGGTGCCGCTGTCTCCTCCTGTTCTTCATCGGGGGGGGGGGGCAGATCTGGAGTCCGTTTGGGGCTCCGGAGAGGGGGGATCTTCGTTCTTCGTCATCACCAACCCCTCTCCATCGCCAATTCCATGATGCTCCCCACCGGGAGTGAGTAATTCCTTCGTAGGCTCGCTGGTCGGTGAGGAGTTGGATGATATTCATCTTGTAATCGAGTTAGTTTTGTTAGGACTTGATCCCTAGTATCCACTATGTTCTTAGATTGATGTTGCTATGACTTTGCCATGCTTAATGCTTGTCACTTTGGGCCCAGGTGCCATGATTTCAGATCTGAACCGTTTATGTTATCACCATTATATCCATGTTCTAGATCCGATCTTGCAAGTTATAGTCACCTACTACGTGTTATGATCCGGCAACCCCGGAGTGACAATAACCGGGACTTCTCCCGGTGATGACCGTAGTTTGAGGAGTTCATGTATTCACTATGTGTTAATGCTTTGTTCTGGTTCTCTATTAAAAGGAGGCCTTAATATCCCTTAGTTTCCAATATGGACCCCGCAGCCACGGGAGGGTGGGACAAAAAATGTCATGCAAGTTCTTTCATAAGCACGTATGACTATTTACGGAATACATGCCTACATTATATTGATGAACTGGAACTAGTGCCATATTGCCCTAGGTTATAACTGTCTCATGATGAATATCATCCAACAAGTCACCGATCCAATGCCTACGAATTTATCTTATATTGTTCTTGCTAAGTTACTATTGCTATCATCACTATTACACTTGCTACAAAACTGCTATCACTATTACTATTACCGTTACTGTTGCTACTATTATCAAAACTATCATACTACTTCGCTACCGATTACTTTGCTGTAGATAATTTATCTCCAGGTGTGGTTGAATTGACAACTCAGCTGCTAATACCTTGAAATATTCTTTGGCTCCCCTTGTGTCGAATCTATAAATTTGGCTTGAATACTCTACCTCGAAAAATGTTGCGATCTTCTATACTTGTGGGTTATCAAGACCTTTTTCTAGCGCCGTTGCCAGGGAGCATAGCTATATTTGTTGAGTCATTTGGGATTATTATCATACTATCACTATGAAGAATCTGAAGGCTGCTAAGACCAAGATATTTCCCTCAAAGACGAGGAGAGGTAAGGAACTGCCATTGAGTTCTGCTTTAGATTCACCTTCTCTTATAAGTAAACTTGCAACACCACCACATGCTATTAATTCTGATATGTCACAAGTTATTGATGATGCTACCTCTGCTATGGATATTGCTTTTGATGATGCTAGTACCTTGCTTAATGATGATGTGCCACTTGGTGACTTTCTTGATAAACAAATTGCTAGAGTTATACAACATGATGTTGTTGAATCTGATGATGAGCTTGAAACTGAAACTCCTGAAACACCTGCTAGAACTAGGCTTCCTAGATATGAATTGCCTAAGGTACCGGAAGGTTATGTTATGAGTGAAGAAACAACTAGAGATATTCTTGCTTGCAGAGATAGAGATGATCTAGAGAAATTATTATGCAAGTATAAAGAAAATCTCTGAATGCTAGAATGAAATGTGATCCTAAGTTTGCTACTTCACCTATCTTTATTGATGATAATGATTATGAATTCTCTGTCAACTCAGAGTTAATTACTTTGGTTGAATCTGATCCTTTCCATGGTTATGAAACTGAAACTGTTGTGGCACATCTTACTAAGTTGAATGACATAGCCACCCTTCTTACTCATGATGAGAAAACTCGCTATTAATATATTCTTAAATTATTTCCTTTCTCATTAAAGGGTGATGCTAAAGCTTGGTACAATACTCTTGCTCCTGGTTGTGTGCGTAGTCCCCAGGATATGATTTATTACTTCTCTAAAAAATATTTCCTGCTCATAAGAAACAAGCTGGCTTACAGGAAATATTTAAATTTTTGCAAACTAAAGAAGAGAGTCTCCCACAAGCTTGGGGGAGGCTTTGCCAATTACTTAACGCTTTGCCTAATCATCCTCTTAAGAAAAATGAAATACTTGATATCTTCTATAATGGACTAACCGATGCTTCTAGGGACTTCCTAGATAGTTGTGCTGGTTGTGTTTTCAGAGAACGAACTGTTGGACAAGCTAAGGAATTATTGAATAACATATTGAAAAATTATGATGATTGGTCTATTCCTAAACCATCGACGAAACCCACTCCGAAGAAGTGGGGTATATTATATCTCAGTCCTGAAGATATGCAAGAGGCAAAGAAATCTATGAAGGAAAAAGGTATTAAAGCTGAGAATGTTAAAATTTTACCTCCCATTGAAGAAATACATGGGCTTAATACACCACCACCACTGCCTAAGGTGGTAGAGGTAAATTCTCTTATGAAGTTCAATGATAATGACAATCCTCGCAATATGCATCCAAGCCAATGCCTTTATGAGTTTGAAAATTATATTAGAAAACAAGATCGCTTCAAGCGAAATGTTATGAAACAACTGAAATACAATTCTGATATGATTGCTCGCTTGAGTGACTTGTTATTTAGAATATCAAATGATGTTAGAGGTGTTGGAAAGCATGCTCCTATGGTTCAAACTCAGTTAGAACAAGTTGCTAAATCTCAAAGAGAATTGCTTGATGAAATGAATAATAACATGCATGACTTTGTTGTTAGAGTTGCAACTAAAGGAGGCCAAATGTCTCAGGAACCACTTTATCCCGAGGGACACCCAAAAAGAATTGAACAAGATTCACAAAGAGCTAACACAAGTGCACCTAGTTCTTCTAGAAAGATAAAGAAAAAGAAAAATGATAGGACTTCACATGCTCCAAGTGAACATGAAATAGAAAAACCTCCTGATAATGGTAATGAAACTTCTATCTCTGATGCTGAAACTCAGTCTGGTAATGAACATTCACCTAGTGATAATGAAAAAGATAATGCTGATGTTCATGAAAAAACTCAACCAAATAATAAAGAACCAGACAATGATGTTGAGATAGAACCACCTGTTGATCTTGATAACCCACAACCTAAGAATAAAAGGTATGATAAAAGAGACTGCATTGCTAGAAAACACGGTAAAGAAAGAGAACCGTGGGTTCAAAAACCTAAGCCTTTTCCACCGAAGTCAACTAAAAAGAATGATGATGAAGAATTTGAACGCTTTGCTGAAATGTTGCGGCCAGTCTTTTTGCGTACTCGCTTGACTGATATCTTGAAAATGCCTCCTTATGCAAAGTATATGAAAGACATCATCACAAGTAAGAGAAAAATACCGGAAGTTGAAATCTCCACTAAGCTTGCTAATTATACTTTTAAAGATGGAGTACCTAAAAACTTAGAGATCCGAGAATACCAAATATACCTTGCTCTATCAAAAAGAATTATGTGAAAACTGCTTTGTGTGATTTATGACCTGGTGTTAGTGTTATGTCTTTCTCTTTATATAAAAGCCTTGATTTGAATAAACTCACACCTACTGAAATATATTTGCAAATGGCTGATAAATCAACTGCCATACCTATCGGTATCTGTGAGGATGTGCCCGTCGTTGTTGCTAATGTTACTATTTTGACTGACTTTGTGATACTTGAGATGCCCGAGGACGACAACATGTCGATTATCCTTGGTAGACCTTTCTTAAATAATGCAGGGTCTGTTATTGATTGCAATAAAAGTAAGGTCACTTTTCATATCAATGGTAATGAGCACACAGTGCACTTTCCGAAGAAACAATTACAAGTGAATGGTATTGATGTTATTGAAAAATCTCCGACAATCACTATTGGAAGTTTTCAAATACCTCTACCTACTGTTAAAAGAAATATGAAATGCTTATTGTTGGGGACATTCATATCCCCATTGAGGTAACCTAGTGATTTACGAAAGTTCCTCGGTTTCGTGCTAATCGAAAGTGGTTGTTAATAAGACTTGATCAACCTTATTAATGGATCATTTTTGAACGGTATGAAGTTGATGAATTTAGTAAGCACTACCTTCTGTCCCTACTTTTTTTTCTGTTTTTATTAGCTGAATAGAATAAAATGCCATGTTTTGTCTGTTTTCTGAATTTCCCGTGCAAAAAAATGACCCAAAAATAAAAGTTCTCAGAATGCCCTGAAAATTTAATATGAATTTTTCCTGAATATTTCTAAATTTTTTGTGCAAATAACTTCAGAGGGAGGTGCACCAGGTGGGCACCACCCACCTGGGCGCGCCAGGACCCCCAGGCGCGCCCTGGTGGGTTGTGGTCCCCACGAGGCCCCCCTCACTTATCTCTTTACACCACATCATCACCTACCTCTAGAAAAAAATCTCCATTGCTCTCTCTCCCATGTTCTTGCTCTCAAACCCGTGGATTTCGATCTCTTTGCTCGAAGCTCCGTTTCCGAAACTGTTTTGGGGGATTGTTGATTGGTATGTGCCTCCACCGTTTGTCCAATTAGTTTTTATTTTATTAGTTTATATTTTGAATAATTATCTACTCTTGGTGCTGCTGTAGATGAGCTTGCATGTTGAATTCTTACTGTTCTAAGTAGTTTGAATGCTTGCTATGGCCTCTATGTATCCCTATGAGTAGTTGCTATCAATCTTATAAAGTTTTGTTGAGAAAATTTTGTGGGCTAATAAATTTCAGAATTTTGTTCATAGGAAAACCATGAATATCTTTAGGAAGTTTGGTTCCAAGAAGAACTCCAAGGGTGTCATTGGGGAGTCATCTGATAGTGATCTTCATCCTCGGAGGTTGGCGGAGGTACGGCCGTTTGAATGGCCACAAATCCCGTTCCACGAAGAGGCTGGAATCCTTCAGGAGTTCATGAAATATGCTGCTAATGCCGGCCTCACCGACTTTATCGCAGATGACTGTGAACAGCACCAAATCCTCACAAACATCTTTGTTCAGAGCTTTACTTTCCTGCCTAGGAATAATCCTCCTGAAGTGAGCTTTGATTTATATGCTGAAAACCATCATATACCACTCACTGAATTTTGTAACATATGCATGATCCCTTATGATGGGAGCTTGGCCGAGCCTAGGCCGGCTGAGTTTGAGGCCTTTATCGCACTTTGAAAGTGGGAGATGAGAGAGGGGTGTCAACTATCACTACCGATGTCTTGCATTTTCCTGCGGTTCATTACTTTGCTCTTTTCATTGCAAAATGCTTGCTTGCTAGGGAGAAGGTGGGTGTGCTTAGCTCACCAGACCTTGTTGTTTTGCATCATACATTAGAGGGCGACATCACTTATAGCTTGGGAGCCATTGTGGGTCATCGCCTCCACCTTAATAAATCCAAGGGTAAAATTCATGGTGGGATTTATGTTACTCGTTTGGTGGCTCACTTCGTGGTTGAGATACGCCCTCATGATTACCCCCTGTACAAGATTTACCTAGACCATGCTGCCATGGATCACCACCATTTTACCGATGATAAATCTCCTAACATTCCTATTCCTTATAACCTGGTTTTTAGCATTGGAACTCGTGATATTATTCCATTGCCTGCTCCTGCTTTGTTTGATTCTGTTGCCAGGGGTGGATGTAAGATCATGCCTGCGGACATCATTGCCTATCGGACCGCTCAGGCTGTTGCAGAGGCAGAGGAGGAGCCTCCGCAGTTGGATCAGTGGATGCCCGCTCCTCGGTACCCCTACTACCATCCATACTACTGATCGATTACCAAGTTAGGCCAAAAGCCTAAGCTTGGGGGAATACGTGTTCTCACCGACATTACATTCATGTCCACTTATTCATCTTGTCGGTGTTCACACTTTTTCATTGTATCATCCATGCTTAGATGTATCATTCTTGCTTTCTTCTTGTGTGTTTGAAAAACTTTAGAAAAAACCAAAAAAATAGTTGTAGTTAGTATACTTTCTATGCATGCTTAGTTGTAATATTAAAAAGAAAAGAAAACCCGAAAAGATTTCCTTGTTCTTCTTTTACTTGTTGGGAGCTTTCCCGTGTAAATAGTTTTTCTCGTTTTTGCTTTTTGCTTTTTATTTGATTGTTCAAGAAAACCAAAAACTCCAAAAATATTTCAGTGTGTTTCTCTGAATTTATTTTCTTTTTTTCGAGTTGTACCATGGAGAAGACCATGATGAAAATGTTGAGTGGTTCTCATATGAATAACTGTTGAACTAATAAAGAGCCCATTTTACCTTGTCTTCTCCCGTTGAATAAAATGTTTTGCAGATTCCAGCTTAGTCCACGACACTCTTGCACTATTATTATTTTCATATTGTTCGGTCGTGCAAGTGAAAGGCAATAATGACGACATTCGATGAACTGGCCGTGACAGAAAGAAACTGGTATGAACTCGACTTGTTCTATTTGTGTAAATATGTTTAACCTAGTACCCATGATTCAGTGATAACCCACAAGTATAGGGGATCGCAATAGTTTTCGATAAGTAAGAGTGTCGAACCCAACGAGGAGCTAAAGGCAGAACAAATATTCCCTCAAGTTCTATCGACCACCGATACAACTCTACGCACGCTTGATGTTCGCTTTACCTAGAACAAGTATGAAACTAGAAGTACTTTGTAGGTGTTGTTGCATAGGTTTGCAAGATAATAAAGATTACGTAAACAAAAAGTAGGGGATGTTTAGGTAAAGACACAACTAAGTTAGTTTTAGTAAAGAGCTTTTTGTTACGAGAAAATTATTTGTCCCTAGGCAATCGATAACTAGACCGGTAATCATTATTGCAATTTTATTTGAGGGAGAGGCATAAGCTAACATACTTTCTCTACTTGGATCATATGCACTTATGATTGGAACTCTAGCAAGCATCCGCAACTACTAAAGATCATTAAGGTAAAACCCAACCATATCATTAAAGTATCAAGTCCTCTTTATCCCATACGCAAACAACCTACTTACTCGGGTATGTGCTTCTGTCACTCACGCCACCCACCATAAGCAAATCATGATTATATTGCAAACCCTACAGCGGGGATCCCTCATGCTTGCGCGACACGGAGAGCACCATAGGACAACACCAATAATAAAACATGCAACTCAAACCACTCACGATCATCAAATAACCCATAGGACAAAACGGATCTACTCAAACATCATAGGATAGCCATACATCATTGGGAAATAATATATAGCGTTGAGCACCATGTTTAAGTAGAGATTACAGCGGGTAAAAGAGGGGTTACACCACTGCATAGAGGGCGGAAGAGTTGGTGATGATGGTGGTGAATTTGTTGGTGAAGATTGCGGTGATGATGATGGTCCCCGGTGGCACTCCGGCGCCACCGAAAGTGAGGGGGAGAGAGCCTGTCGGCGTTCTGGGAACGGGGGTCCCCAGACTTGCCTGGCTGCGGCCTGCGGCGTGGTTCAGGTGGGGGCCCAGCGTGGCCCATCTTCATCAACACAAGCTCAAGACCCTCGCGAGGGGCCAAGCCTCGCGGGGCGGACGACAGGAAGCTTCCTCAGAGGCAGCCTCATCAGGCAGGCTCGCGAGGAGGCGGAGAGATCAAGGCAGGGGTAACTCACGAGGATCCCATGATGCAAGCCATGACGATCAAGGCCAGGCGGGCGCCGGCCTGCGCAGTGTCCTTGTTTCCCCTTTGGTGCAAAGGGGGCAAGCACATGCCAAGGCATCGGGCAAAGGTTGCCATTCCGGTGCAACAAGATCAAGACCAGCAGAGCGGCAGGATGGAGGTCACCGTGGAGCCCAAGACGGCGTCATCACTAGTGCTTTTGGCAGCCGAAGACCACCTTTGGTCAGGATAACTTGTACTAGATGTTCCCCTTCAAGATGGCCAATTGTTGGCGCCCTTCTCCCTCAATTATTCGGGGAGAGGCCCAAGGCCTCTATAAGTAGAGCTAGCCTCCACCAAGGAAGCGGGGACACCGAAAGAAGGACAGAGAGAGAGAGGAATCTGGTAGAACCCTAGCAGAGAGAGAAAGAGAGGCGACGGAACTCACCCTAGCAGTTCATCGCACCAGCTCAAGAACACCTCTCGCGAGGCTGTTCTTCCCTTGTACTGTCCATCATCAGCCCCATAGGCAATCCACCACACCACACACTGGAGTAGGGTATTACACCACAACGGTGGCCCGAACCAGTATAAACCTCGTGTCTCTTGTCTTGTTCATCATTTTCATCTTAGTTCGCACGAGAGGATCGGACATAGATCGGCAGGGGAGAGATCTCCGAGCACACCCCAGTGTTCGAACCTCAAGGGTTTGTTGGAACTCGAAATCCGACATTTGGCGCGCCAGCTAGGGGTGCGCTAGAGTCCTCCCTTCTGATGACCCGCTCTCCCTCGACATCGCATCCCGCCCTCATGGCGGACAAGCACCGCCCGCTCCAGCAACGGATGCCGACACTGGGGCCAGGGGGCTCCGGGCCTTGGCCCTCGCCTTGCGACAGGTGCAGTGGCCGCGCAAGTTCAGGCCCGAGATGCCACCACGCTACGACGGCGTGACGGACCCGATGATTTTCCTGCTGGCGTACGAGGAGGCCGTCCTCAGAGCCGGGGCGACGATCGGGTGATGGCCAAATGGTTACCCATGGCCCTCACCGGCATCCCGCGTGCGTCGCTCCTCCACCTGCCGACGGCCTCTGTCACCTCCTGGGAGGAGCTGCGTAACCTCTTCCTCGCCCGTTTCGCCGCACCAGCGCCGCCCGTCGTCGCAGCTCTCCTGGGTGGCTCCCAGGCACCACCCCCGAGCCATCACGTCAAGCCGTTCACCCGCCGGATCAGCACTGCCTCCAAGCACCGAGAAGCCCCCCCGGGTTGGGTGGCGCCCGAGGCCGATCTAACCTTTGACTCGGAGGACCACCCCTTCAACCCCATTGGTTCGGGCGTGCTCCCCATGCTGTGCACCCCCACCATCTGCCAAGTGGCCGTCACCAGGACCCTCATCGACGGTGGTGCCGGCCTCAACGTGCTCTCGATGGAGGCCTTCAGCCTCCTCCACGTGCCGCTGGAGCGGCTCCGACCCAGCAGGCCTTTCTCGGGCGTCGGAGCCGGTTCCACCGCCTCCTTGGGGCAGATCCGCCTCCCAGTGACCTTCGGCACCTGCGACAACTTCCGCATGGAGCTGATCGACTTTGACATTGCCCCCATCGGCCTCCCCTACAACACCATCCTCGGCTATCCGGCCCTGGCTCAGTTCATGGCAGCAACTCACCCGGCATACAACCTCATGATGATGCCTGGGAGCAGCGGCGTCCTCACCATGTCAGGAGACACAAGGGATGCGCTGCAGGTGCTCCAGCTTGTTTTCAGGGCGGCCGCGGTGGCGCATCCCACTGGCACCGACGCCCTCAAGCCCAAGGGGGCTGCGCCGGCTAAAAAAAGCAGCTGTTCACCCAAGGCAAGGCAGAAACCAAGACCTCAAGAGGTACCTTACCAGTCCACCAGTGATGGTAGCTCCACGTCCTCAGGAGCCCCTGGTGCTCTACCTTGCGGTCACCCCCTAGTCCGCTAGCGCAGCCCTGGTAGCGGTCGGGGAGGAGCGCTATGCCAAGGCCGCATCAACCGTCTGAACTGAAGCGAAATAGAGCTAGGAGGGCCTCGCGAAGGCCGCAACTGCAGCTGGGAAGGAACAGCCGCGGCAGGAGAACGCACCCGGAGCATTAGAGGCCCCCTCAGGCGACCAAGCACTGGGAGCTCCGTCGTCTCAAGAGACGCCTCGACCTCCAGAGGACGCAAGCAGTGCCAGCACCCTCAACCTCGTCGAGCACCCCGTGTATTTTGTCAGCACAGTGCTATGGGACGCGAGGGCGCGGTACCCCATACCTCAAAAGCTCCTCCTCGCGCTATTGGTGGCCTCACGCACGCTGCGGCACTACTTCCAAGGCCACCCCATCAAGGTCGTCTCGGCATACCCCTTGGAGAGGGTACTCATGAGCCCCAACTCGGCTGGAAGGGTTGCTGAATGGAACATCGAGCTACAGGCTTTTCAGCTAGAATATAGTACGACCAGAGTCATCAAGGAAGCCGCGCTAGCAGATTTCGTGGCAGAATGGGCAGAAGCGCCGGGTCTCGAGGCAGGCGAAGACCGATCACTTTCCTCGGGAAGTGAAGCACCGGATGGCTGGGTCATGTACTTTGATGGGGCGTTCCCTTGACACGGTGCGGGAGCTGGCGCAGTGCTCGTATCCCCTACCCAGGACAAACTCTACTACGCCATGCAACTTTGCTTCCAGCACGGAGAAAAGGTCTCCAACAACATAGCGGAGTACGAAGGCCTAATAGCAGGCTTGAAGGCCGCAGCTGCCTTAGGGGTGAAGCGCCTCATCATCAAGGGCGATTCGCAGCTCCTCGTCAACTTCTCCAACAAGATATACGAGCCAAAGGACAATCACGTGGAGGCCTACCTCACTGAGGTCCGCAAGATGGAGAAACAGTTCTGGGGACTGGAGTTGTAGCCTGTGCCTCGCGGCACCAATCAGGAGGCTGACGACATTGCCAAGAGGGCATCTAAGCGGCTGCCTCAGGAGCCCAGCGTCTTTGAGGAGCGGCTCTTCAAACCCTTGGCGGTGCCGTCGCTGTCTAGCACGGCACAACCAAGGGAGGAGCTCCCTCAGCCGCCTACCTCAGGAGCCCCAGTCTGCGGCCCAGCCTCGGGGGCACGCCTGCTGCTGGCGTTAGAGCCTCAGGAAGGGTGTTGGATCCCAGAGCTCAAGAACTACCTGACGCAAGGGACTCTGCCGGACAATGAGGAGGAGGCGGAGCGTGTGGCGCGGCAGGCCACGGCCTATTGCATCAGGGATGAAGAGCTCTACAGGAAGCGACCGAATGACGTGTCCTTACGTTGCATCTCCCGAGAGCAAGGGAAGGAGCTACTGGCGGACACACACGGTGGAGACTGCGGGCACCACTCGTCGTCACGGACCCTCGTCGGCAAGGCGTTCCGTAGTGGATTCTATTGGCCCACAGCACTCAACGACGCCGTTGAGCTTGTGAAGGCTTGCGAGGCCTGCCAGTTTCATGCTAAGCAGAACCATCAGCCTGCGGGTGGTCTACAGACTATACCCCTCTCATGGCCGTTCGCAGTTTGGGGGCTCGACATTCTGGGCCCGTTTCCTCGGGCGCAAGGGGGCTATCGCTACCTCTACGTCGCCGTGGACAAATTCACCAAGCGGGCTGAGGTGGAAGCCGCCCGCGCAATCCCGGCAGGCTCGACGGTCAAATTCATCAAGGGCCTCGTGAGCCGATTTGGGGTGCCCAACCGCATCATCACCAACAATGGTTCGCAATTCACCAGTAATCTCTTCAAAACGTACTGTGCTAACCTTGGAACGCAGATATGCTACGCTTCGGTAGCACACCCCCGGAGCAACGGCCAGGCCGAGCGGGCCAACGCGCCTGAGGGGCCTCAAAGCCAGGACCTTCAAGAAGAAGCTGGAAGCCTGTGGCAGGGGCTGGTACGACGAGCTCTAGTCCGTGCTGTGGTCAATCCGCATGACAGCGACCAAGCCGACTGGCGAGACCCCGTTCTTCCTCGTCTATGGAGTAGAGGCTGTTCTCCCTCACGAGGTCAGGCGTCGCTCTGCGCGGGTCCTGGCATTCGACGAGGCTCAGCAGGACGCCATGCGGGGGATGGATCTCGTGCTGGGGGAGGAATGCCGTCGGGAAGCCGCACTACGAGCGGCAAGGTACCAACAGGCGCTACGACGATACCACTGCCGCAACATCCGCCCCAAGACCCTTGAGGTAGGGGATCTTGTGCTCAGACGGGTTCTCTCCAGGGAGGGGCTGCACAAGCTCTCTCCCATGTGGGAGGGCCCGTTCAAGGTTGTTCATGTTTCCAGGCCTGGCTCCGCGCGCTTGGAGACTCCGGAGGGAGTGCCCATCCAAAATGCATGGAACATTCAACATCTCCGGAGGTTCTACCCCTGAGCGAGGCCTAGCGCCAGGGAAAGGCCCGGTGCCTGTGAAGAAGGCGAATGCCTGTGAAGCTGCGTTTTGGAAAAGGCCCGGTGCCTGTGAAGAAGGCGAATGCCTGTGGAGCTGCGTTTTGGAAAAGGCCCGGTGCCTGTGAAGAAGGCAAATGCCTGTGAAGCTGCCGCGTTTCGAGAAAGGCCCGGTGCCTGTGAAGCTCGCCGCCCGTGACACTCTCACATAATAATGAGTGGGGCTGTACACGCCCCCGAGTCTCCGGAGTGCCGCCCTTGGGCCTCAGGGGCTCCCACCCACGCCCAGTGGCAGCACTTAGCTCTGCGCTGGTGAGAAGACGTCGAAGACTAGAATAGGTGCCGGACGCGGCTTTTTCATTTGCTTTCTGCAGTTGGCGTGTTTATTCCCGTTTGAAGTCTTATTGTAGTTGTTGGCGTTCCTGGCTTGTGACTCTTGGTCTTTCTCGCTCGCTTGCCTCGTTTTCTCTCACACAAGTCTCGTGAGGGATGTTCGTGGGCGCCCTCGCGAGCGTCTTCCGCCCCGATCGTCTGGAGCTTTCCTGTCTGAGTCCTCTACGGGAGCACCCCTCCCAGTCCATGCCTCACGGGCATCGCGACACAAACGCAGGACCTAGGCTGATCGCCTTTGCTGCCGGGACCAAAGGTTACCCCTCTAACTAATCCTTGCAGGGCATGAAGCGCACGGCGAGGCCTCAGCCTCCGGAGGCGAGTGCTGCGTCAAGCTCGACCAAGCTCAAATGACTCCCGCACATGGACACGCAGCACGGAAACATAGCGCAGAGATCGCAAAAGCAACGCGACACTTGATAGCAACAGTTCTAACATGCCCCCACGGCCCCCTGTACTACCTTCTTACGCAGGAAAGGAAGGAAACAAAATGGACACGACCTGTCCAACACCAACCTATAGAAAAAGCTCGAGCCGCTCCTGGGGGTCAATCGGACGCCTCCTCACGCTTCACCAGGGCGCGACGGCGGGTGGACCCGCTGCCTTCACCCAGGCGGGCACGACGGCGCGGGGGCTGGTCACGGCCGCCGCTGGAGGAGCTGCTGCCTGAGGGAGAGTTGCCGAAACTTGGCGAACCCCGAGCACCGCCGCCTGTACGCTAGTCGCCATCTTCATCCTGGTCGGTGCCGAGGCTGGGCAGGCGGCCGCGGTCGTCGTCTTCAGGGTAGCACCCGGCACGGCGACCATCTTCCCCAAACACCCTCACATAGAGGGTGGCGTCGCCATCGAGCTTGAAGTACAGGGTACACCACCGGCCCAGGCCGTGCGCACGGGCAAACGTTTGCCAGCTGTGTGTCAGGGCCCCGTTCCCAGAGACGGAGACCTCTAGCGAAGCCCAGGAGGCCCTGCTGTAGCAGCCGTCTGCCTGGAGCCAGAAGCCGCACCGAGCGCTGGCCGGCAGTTCATCTACGAAGAAACGTGGGAGCTGGAGCCGGGTGCTGGATGGGTCCGCCGACCACACGACGAACTCCGGCAGCACCTCCGCAGAGCGGAAGCATGGTCTAGGGGGGCGCACACCCACGGCGGGCCCCCCGTCGGCAACCGGGCGCTCACCACCACATAGGGAACTGTCTTCATGACTGCGGGAGGCTACCACGGGGACCGTGGTGTACTTGTGAGGGCGGCCTCGGCCGCGCTTGGTCGGGGGAGGGTCAGGACCTGCCCGGGGGGCCTTTCCTTTCTCCGTGGCCGAGAATCTCTTTGGTGCCATGGGGACGGCGATTAGCCAAGAAGAAGAAAAGGAGCAGCAAGAAGGGATGGACTGAAGGGGCTCGCCCAGCCCCGTACTTATAGCCGGAGGAGGCCAACCACCGAGCACCACGATCGCAGGTAATCATGACCGGTTTCTCTGCATGCAGGGACTTGTCAAATCATGCGGTCGCCGAGGCATCGTGGGAAGCGCATACGCCCACGTCTAGTCAACCGCCAGGCGGCGCCCAAGGCCGCAGGCTATTAGGGCCCGCGGCGCTTCGCGCTTGCCCCTTCGCTTCACTGCTAAGCCAAGCCCCCGCGCGCCTTGGGCCCGGGGGCTACTGTCGGTGTTCTGGGAACGGGGGTCCCCAGACTTGCCTGCCTGCGGCCTACGGCGTGGCTCAGGTGGGGGCCCAACGCGGCCCATCTTCATCAACACAAGCTCAAGACCCTCGTGAGGGGCCAAGCCTCGCGGGGCGGACGACAGGAAGCTTCCTCAGAGGCAGCCTCATCAGGGAGGCTCGCGAGGAGGCAGAGAGATCAAGGCAGGGGTACCTCGCGAGGATCCCATGACGCAAGCCATGATGATCAAGGCCAGGCGGGCGCCAGGCGGGCGTTGGCCTGCGCAGTGTCCTTGTTTCCCCTTTGGTGCAAAGGGGGCAAGCACAGGCCAAGGCATCGGACAAAGGTTGCCATTCCGGTGCAACAAGACCAACAGAGCGGCAGGACGGAGGTCACCGTGGATCCCAAGACGGCGTCATCACTAGTGCTTTTGGCAGCCGAAGACCACCTTTGGTCAGGATAACTTGTACTAGATATTCCCCTTCAAGATGGCCAATTGTTGGCGCCCTTCCCGCTCAATTATTGGGGGAGAGGCCCAGGGCCTCTATAAATAGAGCTAGCCTCCACCAAGGAAGCGGGGACACCGAAAGAAGGACAGAGAGAGGAACTGGTAGAACCCTAGCAGAGGGAGAAAGAGAGGCGACGGAACTCACCCTAGCAGTTCATCGCACCAGCTCAAGAACACCTCTCGCGAGGCTGTTCTTCCCTTGTACTGTCCATCATCAGCCCCATAGGCAATCCACCACACCACACACTAGAGTAGGGTATTACACCACAACGGTGGCCCGAACCAGTATAAACCTCGTGTCTCTTGTGTTGTTCATCATTTTCATCTTAGTTCGCATGAGAGGATTGGACGTGGATCGGTAGGGGAGAGATCTCCACGCGCACCCCAGTGTTCGAACCTCAAGGGCCTACCGGAACCCGAAATCCGACAGAGCCCCCCTCCTTATTATTCTTCCTTGACCTCCTCCCTAGATGGGAGAAGGGTTTCCCCTCTGGTCCTTGGTCTCCATGGCGTGGGAGGGGCGAGAGCCCCTCCGAGATTGGATCTGTCTCTCTATCTCTCTCTGTTTCTGCGTTCTCGGATTCTGCCCTTTCACCGTTTCTTATATTCTCGGAGATCCGTAACTCCGATTGGGCTGAAATTTTAACACGGTCTCTATCTGGATATTACCTTTCTTGCGGCGAAAGAAGGGCATCAACTGCCTTACAGGGTGGCCACGAGGGTCAGGGGCGTTCCTCCCTGTCTCGTGCCTCCCTCGGGCACCGTCTCGCGTGGATTTTTCTTCCCAAAAATCATATATATTCCAAAAAAAATCTCCATCAGATTTTATCCCGTTTGGACTCCGTTTGATATGGATATTCTGCGAAACAAAAAACATGCAACAAATAGGAACTGGCACTGGGCACTGGATCAATATGTTAGTCCCAAAAATAGTACAAAAAGTTGCCAAAAGTATATGAAAGTTGTAGAATATTGGCATGGAACAATCAAAACGGAGACGTATCATTCAGCCCATTATGATTAAACATGTTTGCAATGACAATTAGAGATTATAGTTTCTCATGCCATGCATAAGTAGCTGGGAGTGAATAATGATTTATCTTGGTATCAACATTGCGTTAAAATTATTGTGATGTAGTATGATAATATGGTATCCTCCTCTGAATGTTCGAGTGGCTTAACTTGGCACATGTTCATGTATGTAGTTGAATCAAAACCAACATATCCCCTATGTTATTTATGTTCATTGTGATCATATCCTACTCATGCTAGTGTCAAATGTTACTTATCCATAATGCATGATCATGATCGTTGTTTCTCTCTAGCTGGCCACTTCTCAATCTAATTGCTAGCCTTCGCCTATACTAAGTGGGAATTATACTTGTACATCAAAAACCTTGAACCCAAAGTTATTCCAGATGAGTCCACCATACCTACCTATATACGGTATTACCCTGTCGTCCTAAGTAAATTTGCATGTGCCACCTCTACAAACTTCTAAAAAAATATCCTTTTTGTGTGCCTGGATCGTTCATGGAGCGACAAGAGGTGGTCGGTATCTTCCATGCTAAGCAAGTTATTCTCAGGTCGAGTGTTTATTCACTCGCCATCGCCCGAGAAAAGGGCGGTAATAGGGATGCCCGGTCCCAAACTGCAAACATAAAAGGAGTTAATCACTCAAATAATCAAACAAAAACTCCCAATGGAGTCAAAACCTTTACTTTTATGGCTTGGGAACCGCCACTAGCTTGTTTAGCATGGGAGATATTGATAACTGATGGTCGTGAAGTAAATGAGAAGGGTGCATGTCTCAAAATATCATTTATCTCTGTTTTAAAAACTTGAGCTCTGGCACCTCTGCAAATCACTGCTTCCCTCTGTGAAGGGACTATCTATTTACTTTTATGTTGTGTCATCACCTTCTAAAACAAGCGCTAGAACCTGAGAGCACAGTTGTCATGACTCATGCATTGTGTGTAGCTAATGTTGGGTGCATCATGATTGGATCTTTTCTACCATGAATTACAATGTTTAGTCGCTGCTTTGACTTTGGAGGTGCTCTGCATTTATGTTTTGCGGTCTCAGAAAGGGCTAGCAAGATACCACTATTGTCATATTATATCATGGTTGTTTTGACAATGTGTTGCCATTTGAGATGTCTTATTATTGCTCGCTAGCTGATTATGTCATTGATATGAGTTAATATAATCTTTAAGAGTTATTGTCGGCATGGTTAGTTATAATGTTGGATGAAAACCTCGGTGTTGTTTAAGCTTATTTATGCAAACAATAGCAAAAGAGTTCGTAAAAGTTTTTTCTTTTTCACTTTTAGTTTATCAACTGAATTGCTTAAGGACAAGCAAAGTTTAAGCTTGGGGGAGTTGATACGTCTCCAATGTATCTACTTTTCCTAATGCTTTTCCTCTTGTTTTGGACTCTAATTTGCATGATTTGAATGAAACTAACCCCTGACTGACGATGTTTTCAGCAAAACTACCATGGTGTTGTTTTTGTGCAGAAATAAAAGTTCTCGGAATGGAACGAAACTTTGCCAGGATTTTTTATATCAATAATAAGAATTTCTGGAGCCAAGACCCACCAGAGGGGGGCACCTGGGTGAGCACAACCCACCAGGGCGCGCCCCCCTCTCCTAGCGCGCCCAGGTGGGTTGTGCCCACAGACCCTGAAACCGATGCTATAAAATCCTATTTTTCTAGAAAAAAAACAGGGAGAAAGAATTATCACGATCCACGAGACGGAGCCACCGTCACCTCCTGTTCTTCATCGGGAGGCCAGATCTGGAGTCCGTTTGGGGCTCCGGAGAGGGGGTTCTTTGTTCTTCGTCATCACCAACCCTTCTCCATCGCCAATTCCATGATGATCCCCACTGGGAGTGAGTAATTCCTTCGTAGGCTCAATGGTCGGTGAGGAGTTGGATGAGATTCATCATGTAATCGAGTTTGTTTTGTTAGGGCTTGATCCCTAGTATCCACTATGTCCTTAGCTTGATGTTGCTATGACTTTGCCATGCTTAATGCTTGTCACTTTGGGCCCGGGTGCCATGATTTCAGATCTGAACTATTTATGTTATGACCATTATATCAATGTTCCAGATCCGATCTTGCAAGTTATAGTCACCTACTACATGTTATGATCCGGCAACCCGGAGTGACAATAACCGAGACTTCTCCCGGTGATGACCGTAGTTTGAGGAGTTAATGTATTCACTATGTGTTAATGCTTTGTTCCGGTTCTCTATTAAAAGGAGGCCTTAATATCCCTTAGTTTCCAATATGGACCCCGCTGCCACGAGAGGGTAGGGCAAAAGATGTCATGCAAGTTCTTTCATAAGCACGTATGACTAATTATGGAATACATGCCTACATTATATTGATGAACTGGAGCTAGTGATGTATCGCCCTAGGTTATAACTGTCTCATGATGAATATCATCCAACAAGTCACCGATCCAATGCCTACAAATTTATCTTATATTGTTCTTGCTAAGTTACTACTGCTATCATCATGGTTACACTTGCTACAAAACTGCTATCACTGTTACCGTTACCGTTACTGTTGCTACTATTATCAAAACTGTCATACTAGTTTGCTACAGATAATTAATCTCCAGGTGTGGTTGAATCGACAACTCAGCTGCTAATACCTTCAAATATTCTTTGGCTCCCCTTGTGTCGAATCTATAAATTTGGGTTGAATACTCTACCCTTGAAAACTGTTGCGATCCCCTATACTTGTGGGTTATCATGGGTCTAGATTGGTTTTTGTGGCTATAGAGGCCTGCGGCGGCGGAACTTCTGATCTAGGTTAACCCCGAGGGTTTCGGAATATTTGTGAATTTATAGGGTAAAGAGGGGGTGCGGGAGGCCACTGAGGTGAGCACAACCCACATGGGCGCGCCTGGGCCCCCAGGTGCGCCCTGGTGGGTTGTGCCCCCTCGTGGCACCCCCAGGTGCTGCTCTAGTACATTGGTGGTCTTCTGGTCCATAAAAAGTTTCATGGTGTTTGGACTCCGTTTGATATTGATTTTGTGTGATGTAAAAAACAAGCAAAAAACATGTAACGCCCTCGATGCGGCTATATCTCCCACATGTCGAAGCACGACTTAGAGGCATAACTGCATTGAAAGCAATGTCACAAGTGAGGTAATCTTCGCAAACAACCCATGTAATACAATAGGGGAAAAGATACATAGTTGGCTTACAATCGCCACTTCACACAAATACATGAATAAAGCATTACATCATCCAGATACAAACAAGGTCCGACTATGGAACCAAAATAAAAGAAGACTACCCCAAATGCTACACAGATCCCCGATCGTCCCGACTGGGCTCCACTACTGATCAACTAGAACGAAACAACATAAAGGACAAGATCTTCATCGAGCTCCTCCTTGAGCTTGGTTGCTTCACCTGCTCGGTAACATCGGCACCTGCAAACTGGTTTTGGAAGTATCTGTGAGCCACGGGGACTCAGCAATCTCACACCCTCGCGATCAAGACTATTTAAGCTCATAGGTAAGGTAAAAGGTATGAGGTGGAGCTGCAGCAAGCGACTAGCATATATGGTGGCTAACATACGCAAAAGAGAGCGAGAAGAGAAGGCAAAAGTACGGTCGAGAATCTATGATCAAGAAGTGATCCTAGAACAACCTACGTCAAGCATTACTCCAACACCATGTTCACTTCCCGGACTCCGCCGAGAAGAGACCATCACGGTTACACACGCGGTTGATGTATTTTAATTAAGGTCAACTTCAGGTTTTCTACAACCGGACATTAACAAATTCCCATCTGCCCATAACCACGGGCACGGCTTTCGAAAGTTCAAATCCCTGCAGGGGTGTCCCAACTTAGCCCATCACAAGCTCTCACGGTCAACGAAGGATATTCCTTCTAGCGGGAAGACCCGATCAGACTCGGAATCCCCGTTACAAGACATTTCGACAATGGTAAAACAAGACCAGCAACACCGCCCGAATGTGCCGACAAATCCTGATAGGAGCTGCACATATCTCGTTCTCAGGGCACACTCAGATGAGCTCTCCATACAACTAAAACCAAACCTCGAGTTTCCCCGAGGGGGCGCTGCATAGGGCTCTAGTTTGACCAACACTCAAAGGAGCACTGGCCCGGGGGGGTAAAATAATGATGACCCTCAGGAGCGCGACTCCCAAGGGAAAAGAAAAGGCTAGGTGGCGAATGGTAAAACCAATGTTGGGCATTGCTGGAGGAGTTTTATTCAAGGCGAACTGTCAAGGGGTTCCCATTATAACCCAACCGCGTAAGGAACGCAAAATCCGGGAACATAACACCGATATGATGGAAACTAGGGCGGCAAGAGTGGAACAAAACACCAGGCATAAGGCTGAGCCTTCCACCCTTTACCAAGTATATAGATGCATTAATTAAATAAGAGATATTGTGATACCCCAACAAAATAACCATGTTCCAACATGGAACAAGCTCCAATCTTCACCTGCAACTAACAACGCTATAAGAGGGGCTGAGCAAAGCGGTAACATAGCCAAACAACGGTTTGCTAGGACAAGGTGGGTTAGAGGCTTGGCTCAACAATATGGGAGGCATGATAAGCAAGTGGTAGGTATCGCAGCATAGGCATAGCAAAAGAGCGAGCAACTAGCAAGCAAAGATAGAAGTGATTTCGAGGGTATGGTCATCTTGCTTGAGATCCCGCAAGGAAGAAGAACGAGTCCAAGAAGAAGACAAACGGACGTAGTCAAATGGGTCCTCACAATCATGACATTACCGGAACCAACCCGAAGAAGCAACACCAGAAAGAAGCACACAACATAGTAAACAACCAACACATGAACATGGTATGATATGCGGGATGCGGTATGCGGTGCATATGCATGATTTGAAAATGAATGATTGAACCTGGCCTCAACTTGGAAATCCAAGAGTGCCACTGGAAAGTTGAGGTGATTTCGGTCGAAATCGATATAAAGATCACCGGAATCGGATGCACGGTTTGGAAATGGCAAGCAAAACAAATATGGCACCGGTCTGCGATAAACAGCAAGTAACCATCTAAATGCAACAAGATAAATATGCTACAGCACTCAAACATGACAACAAAATACATGGCAGGGATCCACTAATGAAGCTTGAGAAAAGATGAACACTGAGCTACGGCTAATTCATCCATTAACAGGTTCAAACAAGCATGGCAAAAGAGCAAATGATAACAGGTTTCAGACTTAGTGAAATTAACACAAGTCTGGAATTTATCATCAGGAAGCACACTTTGGAGCATGAAAACTACATGCTACAGGAACTTAACATGGCAAAGCAAGGCATGGCATGAAGCTACTCAAAGCACTTAACAAAAGTCCCTTAGTGACCTTGAGCCAAAAGGGGTCAGAAAATACAATTGCAAGCATGTGAACATGGCAAAAACATAAACAGATCTCAGACTTAGTGAAATACCAGGACATGACAAAAACAGATTCAACATGGCATCTTTACAAGCTTGATTAACTCACTACAAGGCATGTCATGGCATGGGACAAGTTCTAGCATGAAGTATACATGAAAATGAAGCTAACCATGTGCCAAACCACCTCATAGCATGTTGGAAATAAATCACACAAAAATGCCAAAACAACATCATGATGTAAAATGACATGCTTATGAACTTGCTCAAATGCAGAAACTAATGCCACCACTGGGTTGATGGGATTTTTCTACCCCAAAAACATATATAATATGTTGGGGTTGCTGTAGAAAAATCATCACAAGTGCATTAAGTTAAAAACTGCCCTAAATGGAAAATGACAGAATTGGCATTTTCCTTATTTGGAAACATCCAGAAATGGACTTGCCTGAAATGGAAATGGCATCTTTCCAGAAATGGAAAAATCGCTGAGCTATATAAAAAAAGAAATATGAAGAGGGGGTGATGCATGGAGGTGGTGATGCATGGATCACACATAGAACACGCAACAACATATCATGCATGAATATCATGGAAAAGCAAGTTGACATAAGCACAACACAACATAGATATGCACAAGATGACATGATATGCAATGCATGACACACAAGCAATGACATGGCAACAACAACGAATAACTGGAAGACACCTGGCACATCGGTCTCGGGGCGTTACAAAACAGCAACTGGCACTGGGCACTGGGTCAATAGGTTAGTCCCAAAAATGATATAAAGTTGCTATAAAATGATTGTAAAACATCAAAGAATGATAATAAAACACTTCATTAATTATAGATACGTTGGAGACGTATCAATATTCTACGAAAATCTTTATCGGTCGAACCGTAATGACAACATATGTTATTCCCTTTGTCATCAGTATGTTACTTGCCCGAGATTCGGTCATCGGTATCTTCATACCTAGTTCAATATCTTTACCGACAAGTCTCTTCACTCGTGCCATCATGCATCATGCATCCCGCAACTAACTCATTAGTCACATTGCTTGCAAGGCTTATTATGATGTGCATTACTGAGAGGGGCCAGAGATACCTCTCCGATACTCGGAATGACAAATCCTAATCTCGATTTATGCCAACCCAACAAACACCTTAGGATATACCTGTAGAGCATCTTTATACGTTGTGACATTTGATAGCACACAAGGTATTCCTCCGGTATCCGAGAGTTGCATAACTCATAGTCGAAGGAATATGTATTTGACATGAAGAAAGCAGTAGCAATAAAACTGAATGATCAACATGCTAAGCTAACGGATGGGTCTTGTACATCACATCATCCTCCTAATGATGTGATCTCGTTCATCAAATGACAACACATGTGAGGGAGTCCTGGATTAGGGGGTCTCCGGACAGCCGGACTATATCCTTTGGCCGGACTGTTGAACCATGAAGATACAAGATTAAAGACTTCATCTCGTGTCCGGATGGGTCTTTACTTGGCATGGAAGGAAAGCTAGGCAATATAGATATGTATATCTCCTCCTTTGTAACCGACCTTGTGTAACTATAGCCCCCTCCAGTGTCTCTATAAACCGGAGGGTTTTAGTCCGTAGGACGACAGACAATCATACCATAGGCTAGCTTCTAGGGTTTAGCCTCTCTGATCTCGTGGTAGATCTACTCTTGTAATACTCATATCATCAAGAACAATCAAGCAGGGCGTAGGATTTTACAATCAAGCTTCTAGGGTTTAGCCTCTGGGGGAGCCCTGGCTGTAGGCCAAACCCTCCGACTAGGCGGCTTTGTTATGACCGCCTGCTCGGCCGTTGTGCCAATGATGACCTCTCAGGTCATCGAAAATAGCCTCCACATCGGCTCAAAATTTACCGAGCAGATGGATCCAATGGAGCTCTCCTCTTTGAACGAGCTCTTGGATCGCAGTGCCGCTCTGGGAGTCACTACGGACTACGATCGGATCAGGCTTAAATCCGACCAAAGGGAGATTAAATCTCCGCCGGTCACCCATCAAATAGCGGAGGTGGAGGATCAATGCGGCGATTCTCCCTCTATCCTGAGGACGAACTATGTCCGGATTCCCAAGCTCTCTGAACAGGATATGCGCTCGTGGGAGGACGCCGCCCTAACCCTGAATCTAGAATCAGGCCGCATACCGAACCCGCAGGGCAATATCTCGGAGCCCGAACTTCCAAGATCGAAAACACCCTGCCCCGGGATCGCAGATTGGGTCTGGACTTAAATCCACCCACCAACCCAGATACAAACTAACTTTCTCACATTAGGCAAGCGCCCCAAGAGACAGTACATCACTATTGGGCCAGATTCCTCCTTGTAATGAACAAGGTCAAGGACTGTCGCGAGGAAGATGCAATTTCGTTCTTTTGCAACAATTGCACGGACGAGGGAGTCCTCAACACCATAAGTCGCCGTGACGTAGCACACTTCGCTAACTTGGCGGACATAGTACGGAAACACTGTGCGATGGAAAGTGCCTGGAAAACCCACGCAATTTTGGGACAATCCGGCTCTGACAAAACCCCCAGTCCGAACTAAAAGGGCTCACTCTTATAAGTCGCCCGACTCAATTACAAAGAAGCAAAAGCCCACTACAGGGCATGGAACCGTATTGGAGGGATGGCTCAACGGGCCCTGCAAAATTCATAGTACAGCGGATACCATATCAACACACAACCTTAGAGCATGTTGGGTACTCCGGCAGGTGGCCAAAAGCGGCGAGGATCTTCTCACCCAAAATACCTCAAAGCACCTCCCCACAGATAACAACACAGTATTAACGGTCTTCGAGACCTTTGCCTCAAATAATAGGCGTAAGCGAGCACTCCGCGGCCTTGCCGAAGTCTACCACGTGGCAGCAATAAATCCATGGAGTGACACGGCTATCACCTTGAACGCTAGTGACGAACCTAAATTCTGAACAGCCCGAGCACCAGCCGCTCTGGTCCTCAGCCCAATTGTGGACGGCTTTCAGCTCACTAAGGTGCTCATGGATGGCGGCAGCGGATTAAACCTCATCTATGCGGAAACTCTCCAAAAAATGGACATAGACGGCAACTGTATTGAACAAAGCAGTATGACCTTCCGAGGAATCATCCCTAGTCGGGAGGCACGCTGCGCTGGGAAAATCACACTTGATGTGGTATTCGGCACTCCAGAGAATTACAGGTCCGAAGAAATTACATTCCAAGTGGCCCCATTCAGTAGCGGATACCACGCCCTTCTAGGGCGGGAGGCATTCACGATTTTTCAAGCCATACCCCATTATGGGTACATGAAGCTCAAAATGCCCAGACCCAAGGGAATTATCACTCTAGCTAGTGATCCAGACGTAGCACTCCGCGCCGAGAACAAAACAGCCGCACTAGCCCTCGAGGCATTATCCGAAGCCCTTGTGGCGGAGGAGTTAACCGCGTTGCGCTACACGGTGGACAGGGGCGACGTGATACTAGACAAAAGATCCAAGTCCACCTCCTTTAAACCAGCGGAAGAAATAGTTAAATTCCAAGTCCATCCAATGGACCTACAAAAACAGCATCCATTGGGGCACAGTTAGACCCCGTTGTATACGCTGCACTACGAGAGTTTCTGCGCGAGAATTGGGACATATTCGCCTGGCATCCTTCAGACATGCCAGGAATCCCACGCAGATTGGCCGAGCATAGCCTTAATATTCTAAAAGGATTCAAGCCGGTCAAGCAGACTCTTCGGCGTTTCTCTGAACCTAAGCGACAAGCCATGGGAGAGGATCTGGCCAAGCTACTGGAAGCCAGATTCAATAAAGAAATAAAACATTCGAATTGGCTAGCAAACCTGGTGATGGTACCAAAGAAGGACAAATCCTGGCGCCTATGTGTCGACTTCAAAGACCTTAACAAGGCTTGCCCAAAGGATCCCTTCCCACTCCCTCGCATCAATCAAATCATCGACGCTACCGCAGGAAACGAATCATTGTGCTTCCTCGATGCATACTCCGGTTACCGCCAGATTAAGATGGCGTCGTCTAATCAAGCCGCAATAGCATTTATAACACCATACGACCCCTTCTGCTTTAACACAATGCCCTTTGGGCTCAAAAACGCCGGCGCAACATATCAGCGCATGATCCAGACATGTCTGGAAAAGCAGATCGGCAAGACTGTGGAGGCATACGTAGACAATGTGGTCATTAAAACCAGACACATCGACTCTTTAATAGACGAATTGAGGCTTACGTTCACCAATCTCCGAACATATGACATTAAGCTCAATCCAGAAAAATGCGTCTTCGGCATTCCCGCTGGAAAGCTCCTGGGCTTCATCGTCTCCAGTAGAGGAATTCAAGCAAATCCGGCTAAAATCTGAGCTCTGTCACAGTTGGCTATTCCAACTGACCTCAAGCAAATCCAGAAATTGACTAGATGCATGGCGGCCTTAAGCCGCTTTATCTCCCGATTAGGAGAAAAGGCACTTCCCCTTTATCGCCTTCTTGGGCGCACCGAACACTTCGAGTGGACGGACGCAGCCACGGCTGGACTGGAAGAAATCAAAGCCATCCTGGCCGCCAACCCAATCCTGGCCGCGCCAACTGTTGGCGAACCAATGCTATTATATATAGCGGCAACTCACCAAGTTGTAAGCGCAGTGCTCGTCGTCGAACGAGAGACGGACGGACATAAATTCTTGCTTCAAAAGCCGGTATATTATGTATCCACTGTCCTAACTCCATGCAAAGCACGGTACCCACATTACCAGAAGATAGCATGCGAGGTATTTATGGCATCCCAGAAATTACGACACTACTTTCAAGAGTGTTCGATCACGGTGGCATTCGAAGTACCACTCAATGACATAATAAACAACCGTGATGCCACGGGCCGGATTGCCAAATGGGCCATTGGGCTCCGCCCGTTCGACATGACATATAAGCCACGACGAGCCATTAAGTCGCAAGTACTGGCCGATTTCGTAGCCGAATGGACAGAAGCCGAACTCCCTAAAGAGTACAGCGCATACTCCAATTGGATCATGCATTTCGACGACTCTAAAATGCTGGCTGGTCTAGGGGCTGGCGTCGTCCTGACGTCCCCCACCAGAGACACGGTGAAATACATGCTCCATATGCTATATACGAACTCCAATAACGCAGCCGAATATGAGGCCCTACTACACGGCCTCCGGATGGCAGTCTCCATGGGCATCCAACGCCTAGAGGTGTGTGGGGACTCGAACCTTGCAATATCCCAAATAAATGGAGACTTCGATGCCAAGGATCCGAAAATGGCGGCATATCGCAACGCCGTCCTCAAAATGTCAGCCCGGTTCGAGGGGCTAGAATTCCACCACGTGGCTCGGGGAAACAACCTGGCAGCGGACATCCTAGCTCGTATCGGCGCTAAACGCGACCCTGTCCCACCGAACATCTTCCCGGAAAGACTGTTTAAACCATCCGTGGTATGGGAAGGGGACACCGGCAAAATTAGTCCGGACCCGGCCACAACCCCAGATACCGAATACTCTGACACAATCGGAGGCTTTGCCACCGGAATAACACCTTCAGCCCACGTAATAATGGCCGCCATCGCCCCATGGACAGAATCATTCCTGGCCTACCTAACTAGACAGGAATTACCCGAGGACCAAAATGAGGCTCGCTGCATAGTGCGGCGATCTAAAGCCTACAAGGTCCATGAGGGAGAGCTCTATAAGAAAAGCACAACTGGAGTCCTTCAAAGGTGCATCTCCGAAGAGGAAGGGCGGAAGCTGTTGGCAGAAATCCATGCCGGACTCGACAGCCACCACGCAACAGCCTGGGCCCTTGTAAGTAAGGCCTTCCGTACAGGTTTTTATTGGTCGACGGCCCGAGCAGATGCACAGCATCTGGTTCAACATTGCGTTGGTTGCCAGCTTTTTGCAAACCAAAGCCACAGGCCACCTACCGCCCTCCAAACCATCTCCATTACTTGGCCCTTTGCAGTCTGGGGGCTCGATATGGTCGGACCCCTCAAGGGGGAAACCCATAAGAGAAAATACTTACTGGTCATGGTGGATAAATTCACCAAATGGATAGAAGCCAAACCTGTCAAAACGGCTGAATCTGGACCGGTGATAGACTTCATATCCGGGGTCGTACACCGTTATGGCGTTCCCTACAGCATCATCACTGACAACGGACGAACTTTACAGCCGACGAGGTGAAGCTTTGGTGCAGCAACATGGGCATCAAGCTTGATTATGCTTCTGTCTATCATCCGCAAACTAACGGTCAAGTCAAACGAGCGAATGGTCTTATCATGAGTGGTATTAAACCCATATTAGTCCGGTCCTTAAAGGAATCAGACACCCATTGGGTAGAGGAGCTCGACTCCGTACTATGGGGGCTGCGGACCACGCCGAATCATACTACCAGATACACACTGTTTTTTATGGTGTACGGCGATGAGGCGGTGCTACCTTGCGACATAATTCATGACTCTCCTCGAGTGCGCATGTACGAAGAAAGAGAGGCCGAGCTCGATCGGCAGGACAGTTTGGATGCCCTGGAGGAGGAGCGCGACATGGCAAAAGCCCGTTCCGCATTCTATCAACAACATGCTCGAAGGTATCAAAGCAAAGAAGTGCGGGCCAAAACCTGTAGCGTTGGTGAACTAGTTCTGCGCCTACCGGAGAAGAAAAAGAACAAGCTCAAGGCCAAATGGGAATGTCCTTTCATTATCGACCAGGTTCTGACCGGTGGAGCGTACCATCTACAGGATGCATCGAATAATCGACTCGAGCCAAACCCACGGAACGCAGCCAGACTCCGAAGATTCTACGCCTAGCGCCGGACTCTATGTTCGTCTCCTCACCTCCTTGAATTTTCTGCACGTCTGTTTTTTCCCTCTTTCTTTCTCCCTTTTCTCTTCAAAGCCCTAAAGGGCTAAACCTGTGTCTTGGTTACGCAATCTCAATGCACTAACCGTGCTCAATATACCTGGGGGCTTCGTATACAGAAGCTTAATCTAATTATTTTTCCGGGCTTCGTGCCCCGCACATGTGTTATTCTTCCGCATGTACCCTTTTTCGCCATTATATGCATCGATATGACTTAAGTTTTGGCCAAGCTGGGTTGCCTTGGTCTTGTGTTTATGCCCTACGTTCCCGTTAATTCGGCTAGGGCATAAGGGGAGCACCTCTGTGATTGTTACTGCCGGGTCAGCCGGATGTGTACCTCAGACTGGGTGAAGCCGAAAGCTAGCGTTCTTAAGGGAATATTTGGTCGCTGAATAAAAGATGACTTTCATTTAAATTACACACGCCCCCAAATGTTTTTAACCTGCGTCTCACAGTTCGGACATGCACATTAGGGCATGCGAACCCAGGGAAAGGAACCCTTAACAGAACTATTCTCCCTGGAAGATGTTTCTTACTACCCATGTAATATAACATAGCTAGTTGGGTACTTGTCTGTTCAAGCACTTATGACCCCTACGCCTGGTTTCCATGCATACCCCGGTTTTTATATAACCGAGTGGGTATTCGGATACACTCCGGACTATCGGGTCCAGAGGTCGAAGCGAAAAGGTCTGCCATGACAAATGATTTGCTATCCGGCTAGGGACATTACATATGTCACTTGAAGTACACGGTCACTAAGACTGATTAAATTCTTCTTCTATGACATCCAATGGGTTGTCTAACCTACAATCCTGTTGGAAATACTTGGCGGCTAACTCTACTTGATCATACACTAAACTGACAGGGGTCTCTTTCCCATCGGGCCCCACAGGTCCAACCTCGGCCATGTGGTTTGGGTTAGCCTTGGTGTATCGTGTCTTCACCATAGCCCGGGCTTCCCGTGCACCTTGTCGGCAGGCTAATATCTTCCATAACCGGAAGTTTCGTCATGCTCCCTTCAGCTTCTCTATAAGCTCCCCCATGCCTCCTGGCGGGGACGCGGACGGCCACAAGGCTCGGGCAATACTCTGCATCACCTGCCAAACTTGTTCGTGCAGTTGTGAGAGCTCTGGCAGAAGATCACCCGAGGACCCGGGCATCTCCTCCGCGGGACGACCGATCAGCATACCTGCAGATATAACGCTGTTAGCAGGCTTCTTCCCCGAACTCCTTTACAAAGTTCGTTCAAGCACTTACTAAAAATGCCGTGCTAAAGCCGTTTATTCTCCTTCCCGGAGTCCGCAAGTTGGGCTCGGACGTCCTTCAGTTCCACGCCCAGCCGGATATTGGCATCTTAGAGATCATTTTTCTCCTGCCTAACTCGCGTCAGCACGCGCTCGCCGGCACTTCGCTACCGATCATCGCGTGCCATATCCGCCTCCACGGCCTCCGGATTCACTCTGGGGCCACCTACAACATCTATTGTTAGGTGTGCATATACGCCGCATACTACCTGGTACTGATATTCTTTGCAATAGACAAAGGAGTTACCAGGGGGGCCATTTTTTGACTCCTTCAATGCGGCAACAGCAGCTTCCAGCTGGGCCTTGCACTCGTCCAGCTCTTGAGACAGTTGGGAATTCTTCTCCGTAAGAACCTGCACAAATATTGATCCTTAAATCAGTTGCGTCAACTGTTTCAAGCCTCGGGGGCTACTGATACACATAATCGTCAGATTTACTTACCCGTACATCCCTTACATACTGGTCTGTGGCTCTGGCTAGACCATTTTGAGCAGCACGGAGGTACGCGTCTCTAGAATTGAAGGCATCAAATGCCTCTGCTGAGAAGCAAGCGTCACGGAGTATGGCCTGGCGACGCCTATGATTCATGGCGCTCTCCACTTCTGAATTTTTAGCGGACAGTCTATCCGCATCCTCTGCAGGAGGAGTATCCGGCGTCCGCCCCATGTCGGCTTCCACCTCTATGTACGGCCCTGGAGCCTGACTGGTGGAAGCGTGATCGACAGCCTCTTCGGACATATTCCGGCGAGCGTTTTTTCTATTAAAGAAACATGGACGTCATTACATTTTGAGAAAAACGACAACCACGGAGCAGGGTTTTTTCTTTCATACCTCTGCGCTAGCGTCTCCGTCCTGACCGCCTTCCTTTTTGGCCTACCCGGCCTCGGTGCCTCTTGTGGGCGAGTTGCTGTGGGTTCGGCACGGTGTCCCGAATGCCTTCCCTGTAAAACACCATATGTATATGGTAGGTGAAGTGTCTAAAAGGGGATCCTGGTTTTTGGAGTTGGGATTTTGGTTTTTCTTATGTGCAACGCAGGGAGCAGTCCGGGATAGTCGGCCGTAATGGCCACCATGGCGTCATCACAGCTCAGTTGATAGAACTGCCTGTCTATCAGCTCCACGAATATGTCCGGATCTTCTTCGAGTCCGGGACCGAGGGCTCGGTCAGGGTCCTCTGGTTGTGGAGATGGGTTGTTGACCTCCCTTACAGCTTTTCGCAGTTCTTTCCCTAAAATGGCAAGGAAGGTACCTACGACAAAAAATACGGGAAGAATGGGAGTAGGGAGATATAACTCACCCATCTTGGAGGGTTGTACATGGAAAATCCATCCCGTGGCTTGATGCGGATGAACTCCTCTTCCTCTCCCTTGAACAACTCGGACAGAATTTTTGCTAAAGCAGCAGCGGAGTCCGATCCCTTACGCCCGCAACGGGTGGCATCGTATTCCCCGTTAAAACACCACAGGGGGTGCCCTCGATATTGAAGTGGCTGCACTCCCCACATTATGCATATTGACATAACCTCGATTACTGTCAATCCTGATTGAGCCAGCTCTTTAATCCGGTTCATCAGGTAAAGGACTTCTCCGTTGTCTTCCTCCTGGGGGCTCCGGGGGCACCAACTTCGGCGTTTCTTCAGAGGAGCATTGTTGAACTCAGGAAGACCCCGTCGAACAGGGTCCGGAAGGGGGACGTCCTCCATATAAAACCATTCCGAAGGCCAGTCTTCAGACGTCTTCTTCGTAGTAACGGACAGGTATCTGGTTTTGGCGATGCGCCATATTTCGGTTCCGCCCACTTGATAAAGTGACCCCTTCTGTGTGTGAGGGACGAGGCAAAATAACCTCTTCCACAGCTCGAAATGAGCCTCGCAGCCCAGGAATAACTTGCAAAGGGCGACGTAGCCGGCGATGTGTAATATGGAAGCAGAGGAGAAATTATGCAGTTGGAGGCCGTAAAACTCCAGGAGCCCACGGAGGAACGAATGAATTGGAAATCCAAGTCCCCTTAATAAGTAAGGGACAAGGCACACCCGCTCCCCCGTAGAGGGGCTGGGGAAGCTCTTCGCTTGCTCCCCGCCATTGTAGGTGGCGAGCCCTGCTCGGACGGGAACCATATACGCTGGAGGGAGAAACCTCTGAGTGTGCAGTTCAACTAATCGACTATGTGGGATGGAGCATCTCTCCCAATCACCGGGCTTAGGGCTACGGGGGGCGAGAGGAGGAGCTGCGGTGGTTGGCCATGTTAGAATGGATTTTTCCAAAGCACGCTTCGATGGATTCTCGCTGTGGGAGGATGGTATGGATTGGATCTAGGAATCCCCATCCCTTTAATAGACAATTTATTTATCTGGCCAGGGGTGAATGTAAAAGCACCCTGGCTCCTTGTATTCATTCGACGCGTGGAAGATAGCCCTTATGGGGAGCAAAAGCCAAGAAGTCCAACATTTATGGGTCCAGACACTACTTAACAAACATTCAAGATTTGAGAAGAACCCGCCTTGCAATGCCGAAGACAACATTGCATGACGGACTCATCGTCATTGAAGCCTGGTTCAGGGGCTACTGTGGGAGTCCTGGATTAGGCACTAGAAAAAAAGACACATCCGTGACATTTTGGGCCGAACGAAAAAAAATTCTGTCATACATATGACACTTCTATGATGATAATTGTGACAAAACCCGGTATCATCATAGATGTGGTGGGCTCCTACTTCTATGACAAAAAATCATGACAGAAAACGGGCTTTTCGTCCTGGGCGGGCCGGAGACACAGCTGCATGACATTCTTTGGGCCATCCATGACGGAAAAAAACCGTGGTAGAAGCTAGGGGGAGGAAAATTTCGGGGAGTTCCCGGTTACAGTGGGAGGTCGGGGGCCGAGCGATGCGCGTTTCTCTCGTGCACATACGCGCGTGTGTGCGAGGCGTTGGCTCTAACTGAACCCGAGCGAGGCGTTGGGTTCTAATTGAACCCGAGCAATTGCACTGCAGGCTACGCGTTACTGAACCCGAGGATCGATCGATGGCTGTTAACTGAACCCGATCGAGCGATTCCTTCGCTACTGCTGCTAACTGAAGCCGATCGATGCTGCCTGTGGGATGAACAGTGAGCGGTGGCGTTGCCTCTGGATGAACAGGACCCCGTGTTGTGGTGGAGGGCTGGATGAACAGTAGATGGTGGAGGGGTGCCCGTGGAGGGGTGGTTGAACAGGACCTCGTGGTGTGGAGGGCTGGATGAACAGTAGACAGTGGAGGGGTGGTTGAACAGTAGCCGGTGGAGTAGCGCGCGGTGGAGGCTGGATGAACAGGAGCCCGCGGAGGCTGGAGGAGGTCGACGGTAGCCCATGGAGGCTAGGGGAGGTCGACGGTGGAGATGAACAGTATCCCGTGGAGTCCCGTTTTGCGGTACGCCACACCCCTCCTGATGAATAGGACCCCCGTTTCGACCGTAGCGCTCCAACACAAGTCCGTTTCGTCCGTTTTGCGGTACGCCACACCCCTCCCGATCAACAGGACCCCCGTTTCGACCGTAGGAGGTCCGTTTCCTCCGTTTTGCGGTACGTCAGACCTCTCCCGATCAACAGGACCCCGTTCCGAACGTAGGAGGTCTGTTTCATCCATTGTGCGGTACGCCAGGCCTCGTTTCCATCGCCTATTCCGTCCAAGCCCTCCCGATGAACACGACCACGCATTCCGTTCCGACCCAGCCAGTTGGCTCCCACGCGTTCCGTTGCCTCCCCATGAACACGGCGCATTCCGTTGCCTCCCGATGAACACAACGCATTCCGTTGCCTCCCCATGAACATGACGCATTCCGTTGCCTCCCCATGAACACGACGACGACGTTGTTTCTCCGTTCCGACCCAGCCATGTACACGAGCCCTGGTCGTACGTATGCGCGAGTAGGCGTTCGAGACCCCGCCCGTATGTACACATATGTGGCCGTATTTTCTTTCTTGCACCCTGGTCGTTGTACGTACGTGTACATGCTACGTGCGCGCCTCTACTACGACCCGTACGCGCCTCTACTATGACACGTGCGCGCCTCTACATCCACCAGTATATATGTACGTACACGTTCGCGACCAGAATGACAACGCTACCTACGCTTCGACCAGGTGGGTCCCGATTGTCAGGCACTTCCTTGCGTGCGAAGATGTAGCTAGTGGGTCCCAGCAGTCAGGGGGGCGAATCGTTTTTATTTGCCCGGACGCACTTCCTTGCGTGCGAAGATGTAGCTAGTGGGTCCCAGCAGTCAGGGGGCGAATCATTTTTTTTTGCCCGGACGCACTTCCTTGCGTGCGAAGATGTAGCTGGTGGGTCCCAGCAGTCAGGGGGAAACGTTTTTTTCACGAAATACGGTGGCCCGTCCGGTGGGTCCCCGCTATCAGGTGGAGGAATCATTATTTTGCCGTAATAAGGAGGCACTTCCTTGCTGAGGCCGTGGACCCAGCTGTCAGCCTCTCCACGTACAGACCACGTCCGATGGAAGTCGTTCCTTGACCATGTTGACCACGCCGCGCAGAGAGCACCACGGCGGTGGATGACGGCGAGGACTAGGAAGGGGACGACTCGAAGCCGAGGAAGACGCAGCAGTGGATGCCCACGCGAAGAGGAGTACGAGGGTTCACTGGTTCGGCTGCGGTGTGAGGTTGTTGTCGC